>NW_022196904.1:127341751-127343359 GCF_008632895.1 Mastomys coucha
GATTTGCATTTCCCTGATGACTAAGGAAGTTGAACATTTCTTTAGGTGCTTCTCAGCCATTCGGTATTTGTCAGTTGAGAATTCTTTGTTTAGCGCTGTACTCAATTTTTTAATCAGGTTATTTGTTTCTCTGGAGTCTAACTTCTTGAGTTCTTTGTATATATTGGATATTAGCACTCTATCAGATATAGGATTGGTAAAGATCTTTTCCAAATTTGTTGGTTGCTGTTTTGTCCTATTGACAGTGTCTTCTGCCTTACAGAAGCTTTGCAATTTTATGAAGTCCCATTTGTCGATTCTTGATTTTAGAGCATAAGCTATTGGTGTTCTCTCCAGGAAATTTTCCCTTGTACTTATGCGCTTGAGGCTCTTCCCCACTTTCTTTTCTATTAGTTTGAGTGTATCTGGTTTTATGTGGATTGAGTTTTGTACAGGGAGTTAAGAATGGATTATTTTGCCTTCTTATACATGCTAACAGCCAGTTGAGCCAGCACCATTTGCTGAAAATGCTGTCTTTTTTCCACTGTATGGTTTTAGCTCCTTTGTCAAAGATCAAGTGGCCATAGGTTTGTGGGTTCATTTCCGGGTCTTCAATTCTACTCCATTGATCTACCTGCCAATCACTGTACCAATACTATGCAGTTTTTTTTTTTTTTATCACAATTGCTTTGTAATATAGCTTAAGGTCTGGGATTGTGATTCTATCAGAGGTTCCTGTATTTTTGAGAATAGTTTTGGCTATCCTGGTTTTTTTTGTTATTCCAGATAAATTTGCAAATTGCTCTTTCCAAGTCTGTGAAGAATTGAGTTGGAATTTTGATGGGGATTGCATCGAATCTATAGATTGCTTTCAGCAAGATGGCTATTTTTACTATATTAATCCTGCCAATCCACAAGAATGGGAGACCCTTCCATCTTCTGAGCTCTTCTTCAATTTCCTTCTTCAGAGACTTGAAGTTTTTGTCATACAGATCTTTTACTTGTTTAGTTAGAGTCGCACCAAGGTATTTTATATTATTTGTGACTATTGTGAAGGGTGTTGTTTCCTTAATTTTTTTTCTCAGCCTGTTTATCCTTTGTGTAGAGGAAGGCCTCTGATTTGCTTGAGTTAATTTTATATCCAGCTACTTTGCTGAAGTTCTTTATCAGGTTTAGGAGCTCTCTGGTGGAATTTTTGGGGTCACTTAAGTATACTATCATATCATCAGCAAATAGTGATAATTTGACATCTTTCTTTCCAATTATTATCCCTTTGATCTCCTTTTGTTGTCTAATTGCTCGGTCTAGGACTTAAAGTACAATATTCAATAGGTAGGGAGAGAGTGGGCAGCCTTGTCTTGTCCCTGATTTTAGTCGGATTGCTTCAAGTTTCTCTCCATTTAGTTTAATGTTGGCTACTGGTTTACTGTATATTGCTTTTACTATGTTTAAGTATGGGCCTTGAATTCCTGATCTTTCCAAGTCTTTTATCATGAAGGGATGTTGGTTTTTGTCAAATGCTTTCTCAGCATCTAATGAGATGATCTTATTTTTTTCCTTGAGTTTGTTTATATAGTGAATTACGTTGATGGATTTCTGAATATTGAACCATCCCTGCATCTCTGGGAT
>NW_022196904.1:127344749-127345001 GCF_008632895.1 Mastomys coucha
AGCTGGATTTGTGGAAATATATTGTGTAAATTTGGTTTTGTCATGGAATACTTTGGTTTCTCCATCTAAGGTAATTGAGAGAGCCCAGTACAGTAACTTGTGCTGGCATTTGTGTTCTCCTAAGGTCTGTATGACATCAACCTATGATCTTCTGGCTTTCATAGTCTCTGGCGAGAAGTCTGGTGTAATTTTGATAGGTCTGCATTTATATGTTACTTGATCTTTTCCCTCACTGCTTTTAATATTCTTTCT
>NW_022196904.1:127345011-127346188 GCF_008632895.1 Mastomys coucha
TTAGGATTATGTCTCTGTGCCCTCTAGTTAATCGACCTAAGTGTTTATCTATTTTGTTGATTTTCTCAAAGAACTAGCTCCTGGTTTGGTTGATTCTTTGTATAGTTCTTTTTGTTTCTATTTGGTTGATTTCAGCCCTGAGTTTGATTATTTACTGCCTTAAACTCCTTTTGTGTGAATTTGCTTCTTTTTGTTCTAGAGCTTTCAGATGTGCTGTCAAATTGCTGGTATATGCTCTCTTCAGTTTCTTTTTGTAGGCACTTAAAGGTATGAGTTTTCCTCTTAGGACTGCTTTCATTGTGTCCCATAAGTTTGGGTATGTTGTGGCTTCATTTTCATTAAACTCTAGAAAGTTTCTTATTTCTTTCTTTTTTTTCTTCCTTGACCAAGTTGTCGCTGAGTAGAGTGTTGTTGAGCTTCCACATATGTGTGGGCATTCTATTGTTTATGCTGTTATTGAGGAGCAGCTTTAGTCCATGGTGATCTGAAAGGATACAAGGAATTATTTCAATCTTCTTGTATCTGTTGAGGCCTTACCTGTGACCAATTATATGGTCAATTATATGGTACCATGAGTTGCTGAGAAGAAGGTATATCCTTTTGTTTTAGGATAAAAAGTTGTATAGATATCTGTAAAAATCCATCTGTTTCATAACTTCTGTTAGTCTCACTGTGTCTTTGTTTAGTTTCTGTTTTCATGATCTGTCAATTGCAGAAACTGGGGTGTTGAAATCTCCCACTATTATTGTGTGCAGTGCAATGTGTGCATTGAACTTTAGTAAAGTTTCTTGTATAAATGTAGATGCCCTTGCATTTGGAGCATAGAGGTTCATAATTGAAAGTTCCTTTTGGTAGATCATATCGTTGATGAATATGAAGTGTCCCTCCTTATCTTTTTTGATCACTTTAGGGTTAAAGTCAATTTTATTCAATATCAGAATGGCTACTCCAGCTTTTTTCTTGGGACCATTGGCTTGAAGAATTGTTTTCCATCCTTTAATTCTGGGGTAGTGTCTGTCTTTGTCACTGAGGTAGGTTTCCTGTATGCAACAAAATGTTGGGTCCTGTTTACGTACCTGTCTGACAGTCTACGTCTTTTTATTGGGGAGTTGAGTCCATTGATATTAAGAGATATTAAGGAAAGGTAATTGTTGCTTCCTGTTATTTTTGTTGTTAG
>NW_022196904.1:127347021-127361389 GCF_008632895.1 Mastomys coucha
CTGTGTTCTCCTGTATTTCTTTAAGGGAGTTATTCATGCTCTTCTTAAATTCCTCTATCACCATCATGGGATATGATATTAGATCCAAATCTTACTTTTCTGGTGTTTTGGGATATCCAGGACTTGCTGTGGTGGGAGTACTAGGTTCTGATGAAGACAAATAGTCTTGGTTTCTGTTTGTATAATTCTTGAGTTTGCCTTTCACCATCTGTTGATCTCTGGTGTTAGATGTTCCTTCTGTCTCTGGCTGGACCTTGTTCCTCCTGCAGGTCTTTAAGCCTTTGTGAGTACTTCTGCGAGATCAGCTCTCCTCAGGTAAGACCTGTGTGCAGTGGGCTGTGGATCACCTGTTCCTCCTAAGTCCTGGGGTCAGAACAAACCCTGGAGACAGGCTCTCCACTTGCAGGGAATGGGCAGAGAGGACTGTGGATCTGCAGAGCCTCCTCCTAGGTGAAGAGGAAGGTAGAAAGTATCCCGTGTCAGCTGCCCTGCCACTTTTCACACCTGTGCTTCCTGGCTGGTCCATCCTCTTCCTAGGTGAAGAGGGAGGTAGAAAGGATCCTGCCCATTAACCCAACTTTAAAAGCAGAATCTAAGGGTGTTCCAACCGTAATGCTGGCCCCAACAGTTTCCAGGTTGTGGCACATCCAGTGAGGTCTGCAGGAGCTGAGCCCAGAGGAGACAGCAATAGACATCAATCAGTGTCTTCGTGTTACATCTGTTAAGTGTCCCCTGTTTCCTGGATCCTTAGCTCCTTACTTTAATGGGGTCCATTATGCAGAGATGTCTTTATAACCATCCCAGAAGAGAGAAGAACAGTCCACATAGACAGACTTGGCATTAATCAGAGCCTCTGAGAAGTCTGTCATTGTGAAGGTTCAGCAATGGATAGACAAGAGCAGTGTCAGGGGACTTAATTCTGAGTTGGTGAGCACATGGTTCTCAGTGGCTGCTCCTCCAGAACACAGGCCACAGGTGTTCACATGTGCCATGTGGCTTGAGGACTTCACCTGGGTTCCACCTGGCTGAGACTTTGACGGAAGGTGGATCAAGTGGGAAGGACAAAGTGGCAGTTAGGACCGTGAGCTCACCTAGGAACTTGGAAAGATTGGAGAAGGAGCTGGTGACATGGGACACTGGCATGCACACCTATCATCTCGAACCAGCTCCTTGGAGGTCAGATGTTACACTCTGAATGAGGAGGTCTCTATATTCCTCCCCTATTCCACTTTGTTGCTGATAGCTCCCCTTATATATGGGAACACTGCATACCTTTGCTCAGTCCTCCAGCCTCTTGGGTTCTTTCTGAGCTTTGGCTTCTGTGACTAGTGAGGCTGTGAGCAATGAGGACTCACATACTCATTTCTATGTGTGTCTAAAATTTCCTAGAGTAGAATAGCAAGACCAACTGGTTACTGGTTAGGTGGGGTTTTGAAGAAAGCCAGAGTGTTTTCCAAAGCGATGGAAATACTTTATCCTCAGCCAGTAACATATGACTATGCTAAGATCTGTCTGCACATCCTCCTAACACCAATTTCTGCCTACAAAGCTGATAGTCATTCGATAGGAAGCAATATCTCAAGGTTCTGATTTGTGCCTTAATAAACATTAAGATTGCTGGGGAGAGTGTAAATGCCTGTTGTCTTTTTATCTGCTTTGTTAGGAAAATGTGTTTAAATGTGTGTTCTCACCATTGAGTTATCAGAGTTCATTACATATGGTAGATATCAGCCCTTTATCAGGGATGTGATTGTCCAGTTGTCTCCTTTCACTGGGTTGTGAGCTTGCTTTCTGAAGGATACCATCATCATTACAGAGGCTTTTTTATTTGAAAGAAGCCCAATTTTCCTATCTGTCTCTCTGTCTCTATGTCTCTCATTTCTTATGTTTGGTGGTTCATACATTTTCATAGACATCTCCATAGAAATTAGCTGTACAATTGCTACTAAACAAAGACACCACTTAGCTGGGCATCCTGAAAGAAGCTATGTTGGATTTTTTTAGCCAATTTGAAAATCACTTCTTAACAACTTTAAATATTTTGATCCATGAACATTGGACATCTCACTATTAACTGAGAAATTTAACTCATTTTGGTAACATTTTATGGAACATAATACCTGAAATTATTTTTAGTATATTTATACTAAAATGTATTTTATTATTATTTTTGATGCTCTCCTAAATGATTTTTATTAAATTCATTTTAACTGCTTATGGTTATTGACTAGAAATTTTAAAAAATGAGTTTTATATATTGACCTTGGATCCAGCAATGTTGGTGTTTTTTTAATTACCTCTAATAGACTTTATTTCTAGATTCTGTGGAAGTTTCTATATCCAACTTTCTATATGAAATAGTTAGTTTTCTCTCTTTCATTTTTCATGTGGACAGGTTTATTTCATCTTCCTATGTAATCCTCTTGCCTAGAAACTTTAGTACAGCAGAATAGAGTAGGCCAAGCAGAAGCAGATCTCCCTACCTTGTCTATTGATGTGGAGTATGGCATTGGGTAAGATTTCTTCATGTATACTTTTGTCTCAAGTAAAGCATACTCTTCTAGTTCCATTCTGGTGAGTAGGAGTTCCTCTGAAATGAATGACTACAGGACTTCTTCAAGTACATACTACCCAATGTTCAGATGGTCATGGGTATTTGTCCTTAATTCTTTTGACATGAGTTATTTCTAGGTGTGGCATGGATATATGTAATCTTAGCACTTTGGAGTGCTAATCTTACCAGGAAGATTTTAAGTTTGCAATCAGACTTTTTTAAAGAAAGGAAAAGAGTGGACGTGAAGTGGTAAGGAGGGAAACAGAACAATAAACGCATTGACATGATATATTGTAAGGACTGACATTCAACAGTGATCCTGCCTTGAATTCCAGACAAGAATCCCACTCAGTCACGGGATCTAGTCTGGCTATATCAATTGATTGTCTTCTGTCTCTTCACTGAAGTCTCTGGCATTAACATCCATGAAACACACTACTAGATATTTTGCATCTCTTGGCAAAAGTGTGTCTGGTTTGACCTAAGGAATGGCTTAGGAGAGGTAACTTCCTTTCTACTCTGAAAAGAGCAAATATTGATTCTTCTCTAATTGTTGGAAGAAACTGAAGCAGCAAGTCAGTCATCCCGGCCAAAGCTTTCTGTTATAGGCGGCTTTCAGTTGCTTGACTTGCTACAAGGCTGCTGGGCTTTCTCATTCCTTCTCCAGTTACCTGGGCAGTCTGAGTCCCTCCAGGCATGTCTCTGATTCACCTAAATTACCTAATCTGTTGAGATCATTTTCTCCCTATAATGGTTTTCAGGAGTGTGAAATCTAATACCATCTTCTGGGTTCAGCCCTGTCTTCTTGATTGTACACACTCAATAAAATTTGGTCATGCTGAGATAGGGAAGAGAGGGAAAGAACTGAGTTGAGCAAACTCAACTCAGATTCCAGAGACTCTCATTGTTCTAACAGGAGCTTAGCAGATTGTCGAGGGTGGACAGTACTTCATTTCCCTCTTGGGAAGATTCTCAGAGATAAATGTCACTGTTCTGTGTATTCCATTAGTTTAATGGAGTCTTCATGGAGGAAAGGATGTGTTCTGGAAGTCAGCCAAGTTCTAGCCATCATTCTTTCCTACCTGTATCCACATGGACACCCAAGGATCCACAGCTCACCCACTGTACAGCACCCCACATGTCTCCTCTTTCTGATGAATGCTGATGAATGCTGGACTTGAAGTAACCTCTCTTTCACATGAAAGTGATCCAAGTATCCCTCTCTGAACTTCAGGTGCTTGTATGAATTGCTTAGAATATATTATTAAAAATGATCAGCTAACTCCTTTTAAAAGGTCCACTTTTCTTTTAGTTTTGTGTGTGCCCATGGATCTGTATATGGGCCTGTGCTCATGAGTGCAGTACTTGAGGAGGTCAAAGGTGGAGCTGAAGTTACTGGTGGTTATGAGTCTCCAAATGTGGATGCTGGGACCCTGAGTATAGGTCCTCTGTAGAGCAACTTTCTAGCCCTGGAATATTTTTCTGAAGATGAAACTTTAGGCTAGACAGAATTACATCTTTAACTTTGTTAGATAGCACCCAATCGATTACACCAATTTAAGCTCCAGCTACCAACATTGCTTTAGGATTTCATCAATATTTAGCACAGTTGGGTGTTAGAGTCTGCCAATCTAGTACTAGGCTAATTCTTTCTCACTTTACCTTTTTTCCTTTCTCTCTTATCATTAATGATGCTGAGAATCATATCATCCTATTGAGCCTTTAGATTTCCTTTCATATAATTTTCTCTACTATTTTCTTGTCTTTCTTCCTACTGGGTTGGTTCTCTCTGTGTAGACAAGTATTGATTTGTATAAGTGATCTGCATGGATTCTTTTATCCCATGGGCTTGAATGTATAGCCTGCCATTTTTTTCCATTGCAGAACTTTAAAGGTTTTGACAGAACTTAATTAATCTTTTTCAAAGTTATTTTTCTCTGTGCTTTATTCAGGATCTTTACTACCTCTAAATCTTAATGGGATCCTACATGTTCTAGTAATACATTTGAAGTTTTGATTCTCACAGCTAGTCTTTAATTTACCTGGAGTTTATTTGCTAATTGCCTCTGAATCATTCACTGACCTGATTCCTCTCCTATCTCAACTTTTCATCTCCTTATGGGCCCCTCTGATAATCTCTCTTTTCAACTTGAAGGGATGTAGAATCACTGTAGAGACAAGTCTTTGGATGCCACTGTTTCTAGATCAGGTGAATTTAGGTAGAAAGATCCACTTTAAATGTTGACCAAATCATTCCATGGACTAGGGTCCTGGACTGACTCAAAAGGACACAGCCAGCTAAGTGCCAGTATCCACCTTTCTCTGCTCTCTAACTAGGGACACAACATCACCAGATCCTCATGCCTCTTCTGCCATATTTTACCTGGTATGATGGACTGTGCCCTCAAACTGTGAGCCAAAGGAACCCTAACTCCTTAACCTACTTTTGTCAGTTTTTATGTCCAAGCAATGAGAAAACTAGCCAACATGGACATCTGTAAACAAATCTGTGTTTTAGACCTTGGCTATATCCACATGGTCTACTGATCTAATGCCAGCACCCATAGCTCATGATTTAATCATTGTTACTTGCCAGTAAATCTAACCCTTCCAGAGTAATGTTCTCATTCTTACCTCTACCATTCTAAGTGGGCTGGGTAGCTTGACCCCCTTGGGTTTGCATGTGAGAGTATAGTTGTAGTGTGTTAAGAAGATTGGCATCTCTGACCTTAAAGCAGAATTTTAAATTATTTGAAGAACTGATTTTTTTCCATTAAGTGTTCCTTTTGCCATGCTTATGATTAGTTGCTTTATTATATGATCTGTTGCCTTGTGGCCTGATTTCCTTTCAAATTACAATTCTACTAATTTTCACCCTTCTTGGAGAATTTTGGGTCCCTGTATTCTATCTCAGATCTCTTCAACCTACAAAGTCTATCCCAGGAGCTCTTTTATTAGCCAAGTTAGCAACTTTCTTTTTCTTCTACTTAACTAATTGTTCTTTCCTTGTTTCACTTTCCCATAAGGAGCACTACCATGAAGGACAGGGGCATTCAGTGAACATAAACTCTCTCATCTGGTCTAGAACCTTCTACTCTGGCAACATGGTTTTCAGAGTGTATGCAGGTGTCAGGTATCACATCACTGACAGCATCATAGGTGGGTGCTTTGGTAGTATGTGATAATGATGAGATTGGAGTTGAAAAACCCTTTGACCTAAAGTAATTTAAGGGAGGAAAGGGTTCATTTAGCATATAATCCCAAGTCCTTGTCTATCATTGAACGAAACCAGGCAAGAAATTCAAGCTGAAACTTAAATGCAGGCCTGTCTATGATTCCACACAGTATTTCCTCTAAGAAGGAAACTCATGCAGAAGTAAAGAAGTACAGCAGAAGCCATGGAGGAATGTGTCTTGAAGCCTCAATCTCAGATTCAAGCTTAGCTAGCATTCTTATACAGGCCAGTACCACCTGCCTTGGGACAGCCACTTGTGGCCTGGGCCCTCCAGTATCAATTAGTGATGGAGACAATCCCCACAGATGTGTCTACAAGCTAATCTGATCATGGTAATGCCTCCTTTAGGCTCTCTCATCAGAAGATCTCAGGCTGTGTCAAGTTGAGAGTTAAAGCTAACTAGAATAGGGGTCTGAACCTATGAAGAAGATGGTCTGGGCAATGGGGAAAATGGAGTACAATCAGCCCCAACAAAGCTCAGATGGCCTAGTGAGAAAATCTGGGGCAAAGTGCACAGCAGAAGTGTCCTGCAGTGGAACATGCACCAGCGGCTGTTTCACCCCTGCCAATCATAGCCTGGAGCTTTCCCTAGGAGCTTCAACAAATGGTCTTGCTCTGATATCTCCCTGTACCCACTTTCTTTCTGTAGAGGGCTTTGCTTACCACCACCTCTTCCCCCCATCAAGGACAACTGGGGACTGGCAGTATCTAGTGTGTGTGTGTTGGGGGGAGGGGGAAGGTGAGCCTCATCCCATTTAGTATAGCCTTGCTAGAAGCTCACTTTTGGACAGCAATTCAATGCTTATCTCATTCCATCCCAGCTTTCCTGAAGTTTTTAATTGCATACATAGTTGTAGGTTCTGGTGCTCTGATAAGTACATCTTGGAGGACCTCAGACTCCAAGTCTGACATAGCAGCTGAAGCACTCTGTATTACACCAGGAAAGTAGCAACCTCTGACATCTGGGGCTCCCCTCTTCTGCACTTGAAGTTATGTGGGGAACATCATGAGGGAGCCCTCCATCAGACCCCATTGTCCACCAGAGGAGTACTATAGGGAAAGACAGGGAGCTGTCCTCAGTGGTTCTAGAAATCAGGTCTGTTTTCTCTTTAGAATGCAAGTCCAGACCATACCAACTAAGTATCCATGTGCAGAACGACCTCAGTCACTGACTCCTCTTGCCATGCCTCTCAGGCTATAATAGATGACGTTTGAATTCTTGGCTGAAGTTAACAGGGACTCTTCTGAGTTTTCTGTGGGGAGGAGGCATGTCTGTTGGCCTGTTGTACTGGCTAGTTTTGTGTGTCAACTTGACACAGGCTGGAGTTATCACAGAGAAGGGAGCTTCAGTTGGGAAAGTGACTCCATGAGGTCCAGCTGTGGGGCATTTTCTCAATTAGTGATCAAGGTGGTAGGGCCCCTTGTGGGTGGTGCCATCCTTGGGCTGGAGTTCTTGGGCTCTATAAGAGAGCAGGCTGAGCAAGCCAGGAGAAGCAAGCCAGCAAGGAGCATCTCTCCATGGCCTCTACATCAGCTCCTGCTTCCTGACCTGCTCGAGTTCCAATCATGACTTCCTCTGGTGATCAACAGCTATGTGGAAGTAAGCCAAATAAACCCTTTCCTCCTCAACTTGTTTCTTGGTCATGATGTTGTGCAGGAATAGAAACCCTGACTAAGACACCTGTATAGCTGAGTATCAGAGGCAGGAGCTAATGAGTCTCTGACACTAGGCAGGTGGGCTGGGCCAGCAGCTACATAGGAAGGTGGCTGATTATATTTTATCATTTACAGGATGCCAGGAGAAAACATGATCCACACTGGTACTGAACTGGGCAGGACGAAGCATTCAATCTGTCATCTCAGTCCTCTCTAATTAGCATTTTCAACTGTCTTCTGGACCACCATTCTCTTCCTAGAGCAGGATGTTTGCAAAATAAAACCTCCCCTTTCTCTGCCCTGATAGATAGTTGGGCAGAGCAGAGCCTAGAAAGTATTGGGTGTATAGGAGAGTCAGTCCCAAGTCATTATTGCTTTTATGTTCCTGGCTGGTGCCCACAGAATAAGGAAGTCTGTTACAGAGGCTCATGTGTAGACACTGCATGGTCTGGCTGGGTGAGGACAAGATGAATTAGGCCCTTCATCTCTGGAGTCAAGATCAACCGCTAGTAATTTCTTCCCGACTGTACGGTTAACAGGGAAAAGCACCTGCCTCTGTCATCTTTGGTACGCTTGATTTGAGAACTAGCAGAGAGACCCCAAGGCTTTTGTAGAAGAGCATGGACTAGAGCCTCTGAGCCTACAGTGAGAAGGCCACCTTGCACCTTCTGGGATTATCCACGCTAACACACCTAAAGGCAAGGAAGGACCTCTCCTGATTCTGTAAAGTGTCTTTCTTACAAGCTACAAAAGCTCTCCCTGCCCCTGTGATGGGCTCCACTATTTGGTATCTGACAGAATGTTGCCCTTTTGCACTATGTTAGCAGAAAAGTACTGGGAAATCTTTTTCTTCAATATTTTTACCTTACACAAGTAATAGGAAGACCCGATCTTAGGTTTGCTGAGGGGGGCAGTGGTGCTGGGATTCAGTCTGCAGAGGTGACAGGTAAAGGGGTGAAGAGGGCAGTAAATGAATCTATACAATTCCACACCCCAGCAGTACTCCTACTCCCCCAAATTCTAGGTTTCTCCTGAACCAGCCACACAATCCTCTTTACTTGGAATTGTGCTTCTGCAATGTCTACATACTCTGTCACCCCATTTCCTTCCCTGCCTGGCCCATTCCTCTGGTTGTTTTCAGTATGAGAAAGCAGAGAAATTTTCCTCAAGAAAATGATCTGTATATCCAAATCGTCATTAAAGTGCTCCCTGCCCCTTCAGAGAGCAGCAGTGGCATTGTCAGCTAAAGGCTGGTAGCAAGTCCTGGCCCTGCATGGCTCCTGAGTAGCAGTGGGACTGGCACAGTGTACAGAGGCATGTGCAGAGCAGAACAACTCTGGGGCTCTGCTGTCCCTCTGTCTGCCCTTCTACCTTCAGCTCTGAAACACTCTGGTTGCCATGGAAACAGTGGAGTCCTACAAGCTAGCTCAAGGTAGCCCACAAAGATGGATTTCCTGCATATCTAAGAGACCAGACGAAAGAAGCTTACTTAGCCCCTTCTCTGCTTTGGAGCCCAGGAATTGTGGCTGCTCAGAGACACCAGCAGGATACAACCCAGAGGAGATTCTCCTTTGACCCTAGAGTCTCCAGGGTGTTTGATGGTGTAGATGAGGTAATTATATACCCCAGATTCACTTCCAACAAGGTCCCAGCTGCCTCCTAACCATGCCTTACAGGTTCCAATAGACTCACTTCCTATAACCCAGACTTAGCTCCCTGCATGAGTCTGTCTGCCCTAGATGAATGTCTCCGTTTGCTCTTCCTGGATCTTCATGGGTCCCAGTCCTTAGCTGTTCTCCCAACAGTCCTGTTATATGGCTGAGGCTAGTGCAGAGTACACAAATCCAGGACTCCTTGGCATGTTTTTGCTCTTCCTGTCTTGACCATCTTGACATCTCTGCATGCCCTGGCTTTCAGTTCCCTCTGACTGTGGCACCTGATTTTGCACATTGTATGCCAAAGATCTTCTCTGAGTCCCCAGACCCAGGCAAGTTTATGCTGCTGTTCATTCACCTACTGGGTTGTTGTTCCTTCCTAGCCCTCCTTTTCTACCACAGAGGAGTACCTACTACTCCAATCCATATCCCATGACCACACCCTCTCTTCTCTGTCCCAGGAAGGCTATCACATGTTAATCCTGTCCCTGATACTCTTCAATGACATTGAACAAGGATGAGGCGAAATTAATTTCTGTGTCCTGTGACCTCTGGGCAAAGAGCCTTGCCAAATCAGGATAGTACAGGACATCAGCCAGCCTCAGAGATTCCTGCCCTACAGTGGCCTTCACCTCCCAGCCATAGTCAGGGGTCTAGTATACATTTCATGGCTTTGGGAAAAACATACAAAAATAAATCCGCTAAACATTCTCCATAATTGTGGTGTGTGTGTGTGTGCACATAATATAACTCACACATTCAGTAACAGAGGGTTTCTCTTACTAAATAATGTTTATTTTTATTTCCTTGGGTTCTTGAGTTTATCTCACATATGTGGAATATTTTTTTTAATCAGAAAATAAATGTCTCACTCCACCCCCAGCATAAAATAATCTCAGATGGTGAAGCAAAAACCCTGCCTTCAGTTCTCCAGTCATCCATAGGTCCACCATCTGTGCATTGTCTGCCCACAACCAACAGTCAATGTCCTTTCCCAATCAAGTGAATATGGTGGAGAGGGGACACTGCTATTTACATCCATTCTGAGCTATACTCTGCTACTGAGATCTGGCACCAAAGGTTCACAGAGGTGTCTTGTCACAGGTGGGGCCCTGTAGCCCAGGAGTCACACAGACAGGATATCCAGGATGCTTCTCCAGTGTTATAGCCAATGATTCATTAGAGATAGGTGAGAAGGATTGAGCTGACACCTGGCCTGCTGAGTCCCTGCAGAGGGCAAGAGAGCATAGTCACGGAAACATACCATGACAGCTCAGCCCATGTCTGCTTTTGCTATCTCTTTCAGGTGCCCTTGGCTGGATTTACCTTCATCTTTTTTCTTTTCTCTTTTCTCCTTTCTCTTTCCTCTTTCCTCATTTCTCTTTTCTCTTTTCTCCTTTCTCTTGTCAAGCCCTGAGAGTAAAGCAAACTTTACTATGAGCTGAAGCCTAGTCTTCTTGGAAGACCATCCAGGAGAGCCATGTGCTTCATCTGAAACAATCAGGGATGGCTTCACTCACCCATTGACTGCACTGATGCAGAGTTAAGAGCTGAAGAATGCTGGGCAGACAAGGACCATTAGGCTGGCAGCTAGAGCAGACAGAATCCACCTTCCCCACAGCCTTGGTCAAGCCAAGAGTTGAACTTGATGTCTCTATCAAGACCATACTCAGGGCACCCTGGAGTGCCTGCTGTGTTTATAACTTCTACATCTATAGTTTCATCACAGGCTAAAATCTGGACCAACTAAACCCCAAGCAAGCTGTTGAGCAGGATAGGCAAGCTGCTAGCAGCCACTGTGGCTCCCTCAGCAGGCTGGAAAACCATTGGCTTCCAAGTTTTGGACTTGGATGGAAACACCAGCTGCTGCCTTTCCAACTAGTGCTAATTGCATGTGCCTGAGCATTGAGGAGCGACAGTTCAGGGGCTCCAAAACACCAGCTCAGGCTGGAGCTTCCCACATGTCTGTCCTCCCCGACTCTGCTTTTCTCTTTTCCCTTCTCCCTACTCTACCCAGGACAGAACTGATCAGCATGTCTCTGGTCCTATGAGACATGTGCAGAATATTTTCACTTGTGGCAAGCTGTTTATCCAAACACCCGAGTCCCGGGGTCTCTCAGCTTTAATTAAAAACATTTGTAAACAACCTGATGATTACCACAAACGTCCCATCTACTGAACAATAAGAACAAAGAACAATCAGCTGAACATATAACTGGGAAATTGTTTTCCTTTGAACTTTCCAGGTGGGACCTGGATCCACGGTTTAATAGACAATTACAGACTGCGTTAACAGTTGAACACGAGAATATCTGCCTCCTAGATTCCAAAGGCACGATGGGGAGCCATAGTTCAATGTCTCTCATCAGGATCCAGCTCCAACCAATAGATAAGCCGATTAATGCTGGACACATTTGAAAAACAAATACCAGCCAGCCACCTGCTTTCTGGTGACAGCTTTATGCCATCTCTCTAGTTTATAAGCAGGCTAGGAGAGACTCTCTACATTTCTGCACAGGTGGCTTTAAAGACAAGAGCAGTTCATTATCCTGTTGTCCAGGGGAAATTCCTCCCCAGATACTCATACTGGCCTATTAAGTCCCAGCAAGGGCTATCCTAACACTTTGGCAATTTGTAGAAACTTCCATAATTATTCCTTCCTAGTCAACAGAGAGAATTTTGCAGAAAACAAAACTAGACTCAAAAGATCCTTAATGTGAAAAAGAAACCCCAATATGCCCCAGGCATCTGCAGTAGAAGCCACAGTGATACTGAAGTTTAAGTCTTTACAAAGGGCAGGTGATTAATGTGGCCCCACTCAGGATGTCTCTTGAAGCTTACTGTTCTATTCAACACTTACCCTAAAGGGTAAAGATTTCTGTCATCTAGATAGAGATGAATACTTGAAACATCAATAGCAGTTGCTACTAAGTCGATTACACTCGCCAGAGCAAAGGGGTGACTTTCACCACAGCCCAACATGGCCAGGAGGGTCCATCAACACATGAATAAGAAAGATCTCAGGCTGAATAACAGTAATGGTTCCACCTATGTAAACAGGAGGGAGTCCAAATCCCAGCATTACTAAGTGCGTACCCCTGGGTTTCTGCAACAGTTTATAGCAAAGGATGCATCTATGTTTCCTCTTCTCACACACCTGTTGTTCAACAAGGTGAGGTGATTTTTCTCACTGGGACTGGGACCTGCCTAAATGTTGCATACAAAGCTGGTGGTATCTCTGTGAATGACATTCACCAACATTTCGATGTAGATTTTGCAGGGGGCAATTCCTTTCCTTTGTATAATTGGATAAGACAATGTGGTTTCTTGTATGCTATCAATGCTTATTTTGATGCAGGAAAAGAACACCGTGGCAGATAAGAAGCACATTGGTGTGGAACCTCTGAGCATGACACAACCACAGTTGTAACTGCCATTAGAAGACCCCAAACAAGATGGGGCACCAGGACATTCTCTCATAGAAGAAGGGAGTGAGTGGTTGAGGTTCTAGCCACACTGGCGTGCATGCCCCTAGCTGTGTACGATTGGGCCTCCACTTTATGTGGTCTTGGGGAAGTGCTAGAATATACAGCAAGTGGAAAGGTAACTGAAGAAGGGAATCTATTTTGTGGTTAAAGAAGCCATCATTCATGCTTAAGTAAAACTTTCCAGATATATTTATTTGGGGTGATCATCCAAGTCCTATAAGATGCCCCCCACCATGTAACTATAGGATCAGTGGTTCCCCAAGATAGTCTCAGGCAGAATCGCTTCTTTGGTCTGCCAATGGTAAACTATCTGGGACAGATAGATGCGTGTTCCTGTGTCTCCAGGAAAAGTCACACAATGCACACCTGAAGTTCTGCTACTTACAGAAAGCTGGAGACGGGAGGGGCTATGGTACAGCTAGCTTCCTGAGTGACCCCAAGTATGAGACGAGACAGGGAGGAAGCCCATACACACTGTGACTCACAGCATTCTCTCTGGGAGCTATCGGGGCTGCCTCAGCTCCAGGACATTCCCACTCCCACACTTCTCTGGTCTCCCACAGCATGTTATATCATAATAAGCCTTTAAACCTGTGAGTGCAGACAGACAGACATGGAGTGCTGACATCCACAGAGAGAGAGAGAGAGAGAGAGAGAGAGAGAGAGAGAGAGAGAGACACGGGGCAGGGGGCAGAGAGAGGGAGAGAGGGAGAACAAACATATGGCTGGACTATGTCTCTGGGCAGATTCTCTTTCTTGGTGTGCTGGTTCTTTCTTTTGTCAGTTTGACCCAAATTTAGATATATTTGGGAAGAAAAACCTATAGGCCAGTCTGTAAGACATTTTCTTGATTAATAATTGATGTGGAAGGGCCAGGTCTTTGGAGGGTAGTGCCACTTCTGTGTAGGTGGTCATGAGCTATATAAAAAGATAGCAGAGCAAGCCATGGGGAGCAAGGGAATAAAGAACACTCCTCCATGTCCTCTCCTTTAGTTTCTGTCTTTAGGTTCCTGAGTTGAGTTCTTGACTTGACTTCCTTTCTTGTGGAATTTGAACAAAATAAACCCTTCCTTCCCCAAGTTGCTGTTGGTCATAGTATTTTATCACAAGAATAGAAACTGTAAGACACCTGAGTTCCAACACATCTCATCTCAGCAGCTAGTGATGTTGGACACAGGACATCCTTTGGCATCTTTGGGTTTTCTCTCCTGGCTCTCCAGAAGAGATGCATAGTATCTCTGCTCCCCTACTGCATTGCTTTCTACCTCTGGAAAAGCAGAATGCTGGACAGACTCCCTATGCTGTAGCAGAGCTCTCGGACCTTGCATCCTAAAGTGCTTATACACTGGGTTAGCGGATTTCCAGACATGGGTTGAAGGAGAGTCAAAACACTCCAGGACTAGATGACCTAGGTGAGCCTGTAGAAAGCAAATGACCTCAGAGATGAACATGTGGTCCTAGCATTATCTAGCAGATGGGCACTGAGTCAGGACCAGCCTCCAGGCCAGAATGCCCTGCCCAACCCTGGTGTGTGAAGAGCAAACTGGATACCACAACCTCTCTAGGTAAATAGCAGCTGAAATGTCATCTGAATGGTTCTGAGAAGCTGAAGCTTCAGTTTACAACATATGGGCAACACCTATTGGGGGTTTCCTGTGGCTGTCATCAAAGAGAACAACATGCTTGGCAAAGCAACAGGAATTCAACATGCAACTTTGGAAGCCAATGCTGTCGGTTTGCGCCTCCTGCGAATTCCTAGGGAAGTCTGTCCACAGTCTCT
>NW_022196904.1:127361399-127437036 GCF_008632895.1 Mastomys coucha
TGACTTCTGACAATCCTTAGCTTGTAGGACCATCACTTTAATCCTTTTACTGCCCTGTATCTGTCTTGAATCTCCCAATCCTCTTTCATACAGATTCTAGCCCTTAGATTTTAGGGTTACCCTGAATTTTGTCTCAGAGTGCTTTTGTCTCAAGACCCTCAATTTAATGACATCTACAGGGCTTTTATCTCCAAACCAGGTACCACTCAAGGTACAGGTTAGGTTGTGGACACATGGTTTTGGGGAAAACTGTTGAATGCATTTTAGTGTCCATGACTGTGATTCCAGAAATGTTGCCATGCAATGCAGAGTGTCTCACTGTGTCCCTCAGCCAGGAAAGAGGAATCATGGGATATGTAGAGAGCTCAAAGACCCATAGAGAGGAGCAATTTTAAGTCACATGAGACCAGAGCTCATGCCTAAATATGAGTGAGGGGTGTCATGGGTGGGATGTAGGAAGTATGTTCTTCTTGACGCTGTGTGACTGTCACCATAGACAGGTGAGTTTCCTGTGTCCAGCATCAGGGCTGCTGAGCCAATATATATTGAAATCCAAATGTTTTTAGGGTTTCTAATATTCTGATAAGCATCCAGACCAAAAGCAACTAAGAATAAAGAAAAGGAAGCCTTACCCCCAGTGAGGAGAGTGACAGTTTCACCTTCCTTCTGGTGACATTTTTTAGGCCCCATCCAAGCACAGACTGCTCAGCACATTCTCCCTAAGGAATGAATGAGCTGATAAACAGGGAGACTAAGTGAATAATTTAGACTCTTTGGATTTCAATATTCTACTCAGTATTCTATTTGCTAAATTTTAAAATGAGAACAAAACACCAGAAATGAGCCAATTTTCTGATTCTAACCACACATCTGCATTCCTCCGTGAGGCCTCCCATTAATGCAGAATATGCTATTATATTGAAAAATCAAATAATACAATACAGGTTATAGGGCTCAGAGTGAGGCATCCAGGGAGAATAAATCCAGAATATTAAAGTCAAGTGCATGGTGTGTTGGGATTTGGGACTGCATGGAGATTCTCCACAGCCAGGTTGAGGGACCTGGGGTAGGCCAGGGACACATCTGTCCACAAAGCCTGAACAATACTGAGTCCACATTCCATCCCAGTGGGTCTGAAAGCAAGGAGTTATATCATTGGGAGTAGCAGATACTTGCTGGAAACACCTCTCCTATGAGAACAGAGAGAAGACCCAGAGTAAGGAATGACAGAGACTCCCTCATATGCAGGCACAATTGATATCTCCTTGGAGACTTAGGCAACGGCCTCAGTTCTGTTTGTAGTCTAGCCACTCACATGCTGAGCTCTGTCTGTTTCTCCATTTAATTCTGACTTCTGAAGCTGGTTTTTCTCTGTGTGTCTCTCTGTGTCTGTCTCTGTGTCTGTGTCTGTCTCTGTGTCTCTGTCTCTCGTATGTCTGTGTCTGTGTCTGTCTCTCTGTCTCTGTCTCTGTCTCTCTCTCTCTCTCTCTCTCTCTCTCTCTCTCTCACACACACACACACACACACACACACACTAATTGTTATGCACCCTGGTGTGCCCATTTCTTTAACTGTTCATTTTACTTCAGCTGTACTTTTTGTGCTAAGATCTCCTCTGCACAGTGTTAGGTGTTAAGTGTATGCTGGTTCCTGCCAGGTCAGAATGCCTGTGTCCCTTCCTGGTCATTCTGTCATACGCATTTACCTTCACAGACATTCACAGTTCCCTAGTACTGTGCTGAATTTTCGTTGCTTGGGTCATGACTGGTGTGCTCTTCACCCTGATCACTGTCATCTTCTCATGTCCTAACAAAGCTGTCTGTAGCAGTTGGATTCTGACAAACCCTTTCATTGTTTTTATTTACATAAAAAGAATGTATTTCATCTCCATTTTTCAAAGGACATTTCTCTGAAGATGAAATCCTACCTCTGACTTTCCGCCTTACTGTACTGCAAAGATGTCATTTTTTGTTTGTTTGTTTGTTTGTTTCCGACCATGGCATTCTTTTCTCATGAGGAAGCTGCCTCTAGTCTGTATTTTTCCTTATATTGGATGTAATACATTACTGTGGATGTTTCTAGCTCTTTATAGTCTTAGGAGGACAGTTAGGTTGACATGAGCCTGTGCTGCTGTCTCTGCATTCACTCTGTCTCACCTTTTGAGCTCCTGGACCTACACAATGTCCTCCCCTACTTTGGAATGTTCTGGCTATCTTTCCTTCACCTGTCCTTTCTGACTCGCTCCTATTAGACTTCTGAATCCCCAGCAACCCAGACACAGGCCTTTTTGTTATTTCTAGCACGTCTTTACGACTCAGCTTTTACATTTTTAACTTCTTTTTCTTTTCTTCTGTTCCCCCCATCCCCAAGATTGCATCATTCCTATCGATCTACCTCCAGGTCTGCTGACTCTTTATTTCTGTCTTGAATCTTCTATGAAACTCACCTAGTGAGTTTCTTACTTGATTTTCCAACTTTCAAATATTCCCCTGGTTCATGTCTACATGTCTCCATTTGTGTGCTGACTCCCCTCTGTTTAGATATTGTGTTTATGTTTTCCTTTATGTCACCTCGACTTGGAGCCACTGTTCAGTATCTGCAACACAGGAGTTCTTTCTATCTCAAACTCTGTCAGCTAATAGTCTTTCCTGACTTTGGCTTACAGTTTTCTCTTTTTAAATCTTTATTTTAATGATTTTAAAAATTAATTTTAGGGTATTTTTCTTAGAGAGAGGATCTAATTATGTAGCCCTGGCTGGCCTAGAACTCACTTTTGTAGACCAGGTTGTCCTTTAACTCACAGATCTGCCTGCTCTTGGAGTCCTGGGTCTGAAGGTGCACACCACATCTAGCTAATTTCTTTTTAATCAAGAAAAATAAATATTTAAATTTGAGCAAGAGATAACTCTTTAATCATTGAAGCAATGTCTATATAGGTTTTTATTTTCCAGTTTTCTCTTTGTATTTGTGAAAAGATGAGGAGGAGGAGGGAGGGAGGAAAGAAGGAAGAGAGGAAAAAGGAGAAAGGGAAAGGAGGGGAGACGGAGGCAGTGTGCATTTTGACTGTGGCATCTCATGCAGCAGATCTCCTGGCTTTGGCTATGATGAAGAGTGATTTTTGTTTTGCAAGTAATTTCCCTGACATCAAGCTGCAACCTGTTTCTACAATGAGGAGAAAAAGAAAATATCATCTCAGTGATTTCTATTTCCAGTCTGGCTTTTCTGCCAGCTCTTGTGTGCTGTGATTTGGATCAAAACGTCACCTAAAACACCCTGTGTTGTAGGCTGGACATTGTCCAAAGGAAAGGACGTGGGGAAGAAATTGGATCGTGAGGCCTCCAGCCTCATTAAAGGGTCAGTCCATTGACTGAGTCCCAGCTTGGAGGATTATTGAGACATTGTGGAGATGTTAGGATGTGGGGGCAATTTAGAGGATGTAGGTCAGTGAGGCATTGTGTTTGAAATCTGTGACACCTTCCTCCCTCCCATTCTGTCTTTCTCTGTCTCTGTCTCTCTCTCTGTGTGTGTCTCTGTCTCTGTCTCTGCCTCTGTCTCTGTCTGTCTCTCTCTCTCTGTCTCTCTCTCCATCTTTCTCTTAATCCTTCTATTCCCTTTCCCCTTTCTCCCTCTGTCTCTGTCTCTAAGCATCCTTAACTGCTGAGCCATCTCTCCAGTGCCTGATTCTGGATTCTTAAGAAAGAACCCTTGAACAGGCACAGCACAGCTTTCCAAAGGTTAACAATTCAATGCCATGGTGGCAATAGCCTACATCATTTAAACCACTTGTCACTTTAAACATCATTTTGTGACTAAATTATGAGGTACTAAAATCAGCGTATAATTATTGACTCCCAAAAGATTGCTGGGAGGTTTCTGTACAGTTCCCTGGGTTTCGATCGAATGGTGTCAGATATCATTCTGTCAATTACTATGGTACTCACACTCCTTAATCTCTGCTACCTAATGAGCTGGTGGACAGCTCCTAGGGCCTGCATACTACCTGACATTCAGGAAGCACGGAGCAATGATAAATTGTGAGTTCCTGTGGCTCCCTCCTGGGAGACCATCTGCACTGAGGGAAACAGACAGATGAACATCCATTGGCTTTGAGTTGCTACATGGGCTGCAGCGTCAGACACTGCCACCCAGACCACTCTAGCCTGGAGGCCTGGGTGCCCCTCCCCAGAATGATGCTCTTGTCCAACAGAAAATGCATCTGCAATCCATCCAAGTGTGGACAGAAGTGGGCTCATAGCTCCTCCTTTACCTAAACCTCAATCATGCACAGCTGAGTATGACAAGATGTTGGTCCACCCTAGGTATGACTTTCCTTCACTGTAGCTGAGCTTGCTCTTTCTCTCTGAGCCACATAGCACTTCTCTGGGGCCCTGGAAACCTGGCTATACCCCGTTTCAGACCTAATCCCTGCCTGATACCTAGATGTTTTGTCTGCCATCCATCACTCAGTGGATTGAGAAGCTTCAGTCAGTGTCCTCAAGTAGTAGAGGCATCCTGTCCATCTACACTCAAGCAAGGTACAACAGTCAGACTCCAGAGACAGCTTTCCAGCTGCCACTCACTGGGAAAGGCTGGTGTAGCACAGAGCAAGAGATCCATGGTAGAGGGCAAAGGGTCATACCCAATGGCCTCACAACACCTTCTTCCACCTCATGGGAGAAGCCATGCATCATCCGTGACTATCCTACCTTACATCATGGCACATTATGTCACAGGACTCTGAAAACCAAGGTCTTGCTAGGCATTTAGGCCAGTCCAGAATCATGGGAGTTCCAGCAGGGGAGGCTCATTCATCTGAAAATGCTCTGAAATAGAAGTTACCAGCTGATTTTATAGTGTATGTCATCAAATCTGGCCCACTGGAAAAACAAACGAACAAAAAAGGCAATGTCTCTTTTTCTAGAACGTGGCCACTGGAAGATTAGCCAGGCTGTGAGGCTGCTTCAGTCTCTCCTTGTCCTGATATTGGTCTGAGTCAATGAAGATGTTATATGGACCTTATATTAGGATTTGGACCCTTGGGTGGTTTTCCCTTCCCCTCTCATGTCTTCCTTGCTGTAAGTCCCCAGAGCAGAAGTGGTGGTACAAGGTTGGGAAAGAACACTTTATGTGGCAGATGATGCCTCCAACTTAACAATGCTTGAGTAGAGGAACAGGGCATGCCCTGGTCTTATAAGGGAATTTCTTCATAGTACAGGGCCAGGAAGCCTTGGCCTAGACCAACGCACAGAAGGGGAGGTGGCTCCCTAGCCATAAACTGTCCTTGGTGAGAGTCTGAGGAAACAGGAACTGTGCCTGGCTAAATCATGCTTCCCTGCTGTCACCCAGATAGCACCTGAAAGAGAAGCAGATCTGAGAACCGTGGAGCTGAAGGAAGGAGAGGAGATCACCTTTGCCTCTCTGTCCACTCACAGAAGGAGAAAATGAGCAGAAATAATGAAAGACACAGAAGCAAGGTCTCCAAAGCAGTGAGTGACCTTAACCAAAAGAAAAGAACTGATACTCCAGAAAACCAGCAACCATCTGACCGCATAATGTTGATGACTGGAACCAAAAGGAGAAGCTTAAAACTCTCTGGCACCGCCCTCAAGTAGCTGCAGAGAAGCGAACGGGAATGCAGAAAAAGGAAATGTAGATCTTTCAGGGGAAGAAAAGACAAAAATGAGAAAGGAAAAATGCTTCTGTAGGGAGAAGAAGAGAGAACAGGAATCTGGATACGTCTGCAGATACAGCTGTTCCCGACTAGCAAGATACAGCCTGCGTGGGCAGCCACGAAGGAGAGCTGTGACACAGCTAAATAGGAAGTCAAGGAGGTCCAGGTCATGTCCAGACAGCTTTCTTAGAACATAGGAAGAGGCCGGAGGCCCAGCTGGTTAGGCGTGGACTGCAGCTCTGAGCATGCTCCCAGCTGGTCTGAGTAGGTGTTCCGGGTCTTTGCGCTATCTGCTTGTACTGTTCACTTTCTTGTTAACTTCCAGGTGTAGGAGGACCACAGAGGACCTCCCTGAGACACCAAGGTAAATGTGGACAAGTGTCCCTGGGCCTTAACGAATGACACGGGAGACAAGGAACAGGCTGCTGAGAAGGTGCCAGCTTTTTTAGCCCTCCTGCGGAGCAGACTTGCTTGAGCCCTCACAGAGTCAGCAGGTGCCCCTGGACTTTCTGCATATCTCTCTCCTGGTCCCACTATGGACTGAATACCACTGGACTCCTTGGTGACGCCTCTACAAAGTAGCCCTGCCCTCCTACGGCTCAAGTTATCAATGATTGACAGCCCACTAACTCAGAGAAATTGTCATATCACAAGGGAGCGACATATTCTGAGTGCAGGAAGACCTGGGTTTGTATGATGAATTTTCATGGTAGAAAGAAAATTCATGAAAAGTGACTTTGACATAGAAAAATGCTCTGGTTAAAATTTTAAATCAGAAGGAAAGAAAGAGAAAAAAAAAAGAAAGAAAAAAGAAAGCAAGCTTCCCAAATCACTAGACAGGAATTGAAATATTTATCTCAAGAATAAGCCTCAAGCAGACTATAGAGCTTCAGTCTTCCATTCTATGCTTGAAAGAAATCCAGACTTTTCACCAAATCTAGAAGAAAAAGACTCTGAGTTTCCAAACTTTAGCTTCTGATTGATGTGCCTTGTATGCATAAAAAAAAAAAAAAAAGGGAACTTGGGGAAGATTTCTCCAGATGCTCCACTGATACAACTTACCTCGACAGGGCTCTTCATATCACAGATGGCCAAAGACAGACACATTTCAGACAAACTGAGTCAAACATAAAGGGCCAACCCTGGGCCCTAGCCAGATAAAAGAGCTGGAAGGCAGCCCTGGGATCCCTGGTTTTTCCGTCTCTCGAAACCATTTGAACCACACCTGGCACTGCTGGTTGTCTTCCCACCATCAATCAGCAGGCCAGTCAGGCTCTCCAGGGGAGCAGGATTGTGTACACTGCCCGAGGAGACTGATTGGTTGGTTATAAGAACCAGCACGAGCAATCGTGGAGGTCTGAGGCTAATGAGCCCCATGATGTGCTGTCTGGGAGTTACTTGCTGCTGATGGCATACAGTTTAAGGACCAGGGAAGCGTAGGTACCACTCTGAGTCTCCCCAGCTTTGAGCAGAAGCTGATGTGTTAGAACGGTGGGTCGCGTCAGAACATTCCACACTAGGCTCAAGCAGTTCCACGTGTAAGAGGTTTAATTGAGGTGGGGGGCAGTAGTGCGGAAAGAGAGTAGGGGAAGAGAGAGAAAGGTGGAGGAATATTAGCCGAATATATATGGGTTGTGACATAGTGGCCACAGGTAAAGGTATTGGGAGGTGAGCCCAATGGATTCTGGGAATATGGTGGCTGTTGCCCTAGCAACAGGTCTGTGGACCCGCCCATGCATCGCCACAGGCTTTGGATGTCCTGATGCTAACAGAAGCTCTGTGCCAATGCGTGGAAAAGAGTCAAGAAGGTGGAGAGAATGTGTGTTTCTCAGCTTGAGAGATGGAGAAGAGTCACCCCCCTTCTTCTTGCTCTTTTAAGACCTTTGTGGTTTGGACAGTGCTGTCCACACTGCTAAAGGCAATCTTTTCAGTCAGTCGTGGGATTAAAGTCCAGTGTCTTGTAACTTACTCCCTGTGGGCATACTAGGAAATCATGCCTGACCAGATAGCTGAGCCCCATGGGTTGAGTATGTCCTGAAGGCTTATTTTCTAAGGCTGGGGTAGGATTCAACAGGTAGAGATCATCATAGGTTAGCCTAGAGGGAAGTTACGATATCTTGGAGTCCTGATCCTCCTGCGTAGATGGATGCTAGTCTCAGAGAAGCTTGGGTCTCAGCAATCCTTGTATATGTATGGGCACAGATCACTAGGAAGCAAGATTACCAACAAATGGGTCCACTCTGTGCATAGTTCCCTCTGCCTTTCCACCATGTTGTAACACAGCAAAGACCTGCCATCGGGCTCTGGGCGCCACATCACCCTGAGCCAAGTGAACTTCAGCACCCAGTACTTTAGTTACCCGGTCTCTGATATGCTGTTAATAGTAACACAACATGAGCTAAAACACGAAGCACCACTGAGAAGTTATTTCTCTGCCAGTAAAACAAACCAATTCAATCCAGATTAAAACATGTATAAATGCAGGTTTATTAGGAAGCTGCTCTAGGGCAGGTGAGTTCACTGGCCCCAAGGAAGAAGGTCAGGGAAAAACACTGGGAAGGAGAAAGAGAAAGAGCATGCAGAGAGAAGGAAGGGAAAGAGGAGAAAAATTGAAGAGAGACCAAAATATCTGTATTACATAACTAAGAGCCTGTGGGGGAAGGGCAGCTCAGCCCCTGGGCTGGAAAGTTTGGGGGTAGAAGGTGGGGGTATGCCAGGTTGAGATTGAGGGATGCTAGGAGAGCCTGGAGGCCAGATCTACTTTGGTATGTAAAATATGTTTGCCTGGGTCTGAAACCCAACAATCACTTAGGCCGAAACGACATCAAATCTCCATCATGTTCAGCAGTCCCACTTGGCTTCCCTTTCACTCTCAGGCTCAGATATTTGCCTCGTAGGTGTCCTACCCATCATTCACACAGTCTAATTCTCAGTTGGCTAGCTCTTAAATCCAAGCTCACCTCTACTGTCTCTTAGAATAGCTGAGGACAGACTTACCTAGAAACTTAGAAAGCACCATTGTACAGGACCTACCCCAAAGTTTCTGAAGCAATCAGTCTGGTCCAGAGCTAGGTGACTCCAAATTCAGCAGAGGCTGCCTTCTGTCTCCCTTCCCCTTCTGACTCCGATCCTTGTTCAAAGATTCAGGAAAGCGTCGAGTTAGCCTGAGCCCCCTGAACAAAATCAAAGGGATGTATTAGTGCCATGCCTTTGGGGGTCAAATTCCATCTATGTCTACCCTTCTATCACTTTACATGCTGAGAAACTCCCTTCTCAGAAACTCCCATTTCCCAAACAATCATAGTGTTCTGCCCCAGGACGGAGTGCTTCTTGCCTGTAGGGCCAGGGACTTGACAGTGATTTAATGAATCGATCCATCCTCCGCACCTCTGATTTCTGATGCCTGAAGCAAGTTCTGGGGCTATCAACTCAGAACAAGCTGGAGACACTGGTGTGGGAGGAGGGGGCTAGACAGCCTCTTTCTTCATGTTCACAGCAAGCCACTCTGTGCAGACTGGGAGGAAGCCCAGATGGAACTGCCATAATCTTTTGGGTTGTCCTGGGAGGATCCTGCAGCTGGCCTGAAGCCATTATTCAGTATACAGAATATAAAATGGAGTCTTTTATCAAGTCTGTTGGAACACACACACACACACACACACACACACACACACACACACACACGACACATTCTCGTTCTTATTTATAAGACACCAGATTGAAACTGACAGGGAGTGAATTCTGGAGTAGATGTTGGAAGAAACATGGATTTCACCTGTTGAGCTGTCGGAGTGCAAGGAATTTATAACAATGACTTTTTCTGCTTTCCAACCAAATGCCTTTGGAAGCCCTCCAGCTGGCCCTTTGTGTCCTGACTGAGCACAAAAAGAATCTGGTGTCACAGTGAAGACTCAAGGAAGAGTATTGAATTGCAAATGTTCTCAGCAAATCTCTTGTTTGAACAGCAATGTGGATCTGTTTCCTGCATCCCTGAAGAGACAATCTTGAATCCTGCAGTGGACTGTAATCCTCCACTGCTGACTTGTGCCACAGGCAAGTTCTGGATGTTTCCAGGATCTGTTTGCTGTTAGTCAGGAGTCAGGGAGGATTCTGAATGATGAAGGGAGCACTCAGAGCATGCTTCCCACAATAGTCCTCCACTTAGAACAACAAAGAATGAGAATTGTAGTTTTATGCTAGTCAGGAATCCGGATAAAAATCTTTACTCTTAAAAAAATTCCCATCAAGTCTATTTCACCTGGTTGATGATGGATCTCTCTTCCAATGCATGTCCCAGAGTTTCCAGCATGCCCAGGTCCCAAAGATCACTGAAAACACCCTGAGCTTCCATTGTAGCTCCTGAATGACAGGGTGGCTAATTATGAACCGTGTGAGTCAAAGGTCATCTGTTAATACAGTGTAGTTCCTGCTGAACCCGTTCCCTGCCAGTCCGGTAAGCAGTTCTGTGTATCTGGTAGAGAGTGAAATAAGAACCTATTTTAAGAAAGATTATTTTCTCTGTGTTAATCATTGTGTTGTGATGGTAAATTATACAGTGAATTGACCTTGAGACACTGAAGCATGGAACAAAAGGAAGTGCCCAGAGACTCAGGAAATGGTACGTCTAAATCAAAAGTTCTGGGATAAGTGGATAAAGGGAAATTAACTTGATATTTATAAGATCATGAGTCTTCTTTGTGCTGCCAGCTACCAAGGGGGAGGTCAGCTTTATGGCCCAGAGGATAAGATCTGAGCCCCAAGGAGGTCTAGAGGGTATTACATTCTGACATCACTGTATCCAGCCTTCACTTAAGCATAATAAAGTAGCATTAACTCTGTCCCGCAAGCCAGCCTTCCTCAGTGATATCAAAGACAAGACTGTTCCTGGAGCTGATTTACCAACATTATGCTGTCCGTGATCTCACCTGTCTGTCTGGGCACTCTGGGAGAATAGACCCCAGACATAGAAGCAAACCTGAGACTCAGGCTATTCAGAAAGCTCATCAAGATATGGGTGGGGAGCCTGAGGCTCCTACCTAAACTGAATTTTCATAAATGGTTTGAGAAATCCCTATGGAGTTTTGTCAAATCCTGGGAATGACCTCATGGCTCAGACAGACTATGAGAATCTGAGCTAGATTATGATTCTCCAAGGAATGAGAGCTATTTTGTGCATTTCTGAATGTTAGATTCCAACACAAGACTTAACCCAAAAATCTGACACACATATTCATTTTATAAGATGTGCTAGGGTCGTGTTACACTCCCCCCTCCTTTTTTTGTAATTGTTCTTGTGTCCTGCCATGAGTCCTGAAGGCTATCCAAGGCACACTGCAGATTTTCCTTTCAGGAATATGTCCTTTCTCTTTAGTTAATAGGCAAACCTCCGACAGTGAGCAAGTGAAGGGACACAGGGACAGGTGCTAGGAAGAGTGCTCATCTGTGGAATCTTAATCCACTGCTGGCAGGGGAGTAATTAGTATAATCACCTTGGAAAACAGTTTGACATCAGTTCCTGAAGTCAAACACGCATATGTTCCACTCCACAAACATCCCACTGCCAGGTAAATACCCAAAGGTAATTCTCACTTGTGAGTGATCAGGGGCCCACACCCATCCTTGCCAACACCATGTGCAATAAGAAAAACCTGGAAGGTAGCTGTGTGCCCACTAGAAGTAGAATGGATCAATAAACTCTGGCACAGGCACACTGCAAAATGTTTGACAGAAATAATAAAAACCAGTAAATGCAGTGACTCTCCCAGTATGCCCTCGTACATAACATCCTGTGACTCAGATAAACCTTCTCATCCAATCTTTCTTATCCCAACTTATCCCATTATCCAGCCCCTAAAACCAGCAGACAGTCCCTGGGAACTCAGCAGCCATCCCAGCCAGGGAAACATGTAGGCTAACTACAGACCTTGACCTTGCACTCTTCTATTACAAATCCAATCCCCCAGTCTCATCCCCATCTCTGTAGCAGACTACCTATTGTGGCTTCTCCTCACCCTCTGCCTCCATCCCTAGGGGACTAAGCAAATCCTTTTGGAACACGTTGTTTTTCTCTTTGCTGTGGACCCTTCCCACCCTAACCTATCCCCACTCCTAAGTGATAGCTCCCAATACGAAGAAATGCATTTTACATGAAATCCCCAATGGCCACACCTGGCAGGATGCCAGAATAATTACCTACCAGGCAACGTATAATCACCACACCCTCCTAAGAACCACAGAAAACAACAGAAATTAAAGAACAAAATACCCATTCAACAAAGATAAGACCAGATATCAGCACCTAGAATTACAATTATCCCAAACTCAGATGCCTAGAAGCCACAGTAAAAATCAATAACAATCAATGTAAACATCAATAACAGCCAGGACAGTATGTGTCTAGTAGGGCCCAGTAACTCTATTACAGTAGGCCTTGAGATTTGCAATATAGCTGAAGCATAAGACAAGGATTTTAAAATAGCATTATGACCATGACAGAGACCCTTAAAGAGGAAATGAATAAATCCCTTAAATAAATCCAGGAAAACACAAACAAGCAGTGGAAGAAAAGGAATAAAACAGCTCAAAGCCTGGAAATATAAATAGAATCAATAAAGAAAATCCAAACGGAGGAAAATTTGAAAATGAAAAATTTAGGAATTCAAACAGAAACTTCAGAGGCCTCACCAACAGAATATAGAAGAGGAAAGGGAATCTCAGGCATTGAAGGCATGATAGAATAAATGGATACTGTCAAAGAAAATGCTGAATCTTTAAAAACCATGACACAAAACATCCATGAAATCTGGGATAGTATAAAAAGACCAATTCTAAGAATAATAAGAATAGAGGAAGAAGAATAAACTCAGGTCAAAGGCACAGAAAATATTTTCAACAAAATTATAGAAAAAATATCCTAACCTAAGAAGGAGATACCCACTGAGGTACAAGAAGCCAAAACACCAAAATAGCCTGGACCAGAAAAAAATTCTCCTTAGTACATAATAATAAAAACACTAAGCATATGGGACAAAGACAGAATAATTAAAATTTCAAGGGAAAAAGACCAAGTAACAAATAAAGGCAGACATATTAGACTAACACCTGAATTCTTAATGGAGAACCTAAAAGCCAAAAAGACCTGGTCAGATATACTACAAACTCTAAGAGACCACAGACTACTATATCCAGCAAAACTTTCAATCACCATAGATAAAATAAGACATTCCTTTAGAAACACCTATCTACAGATCCAGCCTTCAGAAGTCACTAGAAAGAAAACCTCAATCTAGAAAAACTAGCCATACAATAAAAGTAAAAAATTATTCCAGACTAGGAAGTCAAAAGAGGGGAAACACACCCACCCTACCATAACCACCACCACAAGAGCAACAATAACAACAAAATTACAGGAACCAGCAAATACTGTTTACTGATGATTCAATAGCAATGATTTTCAATAAAGAGACACAGGCTAACAGAATGAATGTGAAAACAGGATCTGTCCTCCTTTTGCATCTGAGCAACACATCTCACCATCAAGGATATCACCTCAAGATAAAAGAACGGAAAAAGATTTTCCAAGAAATGGACCCAAGAAGCATACTGGTATAGTTTTTGTTTTATCTTATATTTTATTTTATTATATTATTATTTCTTAGAAGCATATTTGTTTTCTAATGAGAATCAAAAAGGGGTGGATCTGGATGGAAGGAAGACATGAGTATGAGTAAGAACTGGTGGGAGTAGAGGGAGGAGAAACTGTAACAGGATATAGATGAGAAAACTAGCTATTTTCAACCAAAGGTAAAAATAAAAAACAAAGGTATTTAGCCATCATAAAAAATACTTAACAAAAGCACATTTTAGGGAAAATACATAGGAAATGAGAAGTATTGATTAAGTATAACATTCACTTTGGAAGCAGTACATAGCTAAGGAGCAGATGGGGCCTCTACAGGGGAGAAATTTATGTTTTGGTCAAGATTCTAGCTTTTGTTTTGTATGGCTGATCTAGGGTTGAGAAGAAAGCTTTCTCAGATCTGAATGTGTGGAGTCCAAAAACAGTGTCTTATGATTAAAGGTGAGAATAGTACCTCCGCCCAATTGAAACTTCTCTCCACTTCTGTGTCGGCACAGACACAGCTCTCAACTTACCATGTTCCATGCCCCTTCCCAAGCCAACTCACACCCTCTCCTGCTTCCAAATTACTTGTATTGACAGCTTGATAGATGAAGAAATACATAGCGTTTCTGGGGAGAAAATTAATTTTGAAAGTAATTAAAGATGACTAGCTTCTGGTGGAATACAAAAGAGGCTTGCTTTCTGCAGAATGTCATCCTCAGGGTTTGAAACTCCACTTCAAGGCCTAGAAAACTAAAGAAGTCTAATTCTAATTATTCCTACAGCACATGCACATCCTTTTCAAAGTCTCTATTGACGGTCTGTGAGAGATTCTTATTATGTCAAACTCCTCTTCCTTCCTTTGGCACTGACGATTCTAATAGAGGAGAAAACAAAAAAGGGCTTTGTCCTTGAACTTCATAAACTCGTAGAACACAAAACAACCTGTATCATCCTTAACATTAATAAGCAACAAAGTTGCAGTGGGAGTTCAGGTTGGGCTCACTCTGCAGGCTGAGTGAAAGTTGACTTCAAAGCATCTTTGCCTAACATCTTTCAGACTCCTGTGGGCTGGAGGATAACCTGTGACCACTGTTGCCACATTCATAAAGGAAGCCCAGGCATATTCTCCAGGTGAAATGTTGTACTGGGAGGGACACACATAGGGAGTCTAGATATAAGTCTCCTGGGCTAGCCTTCTGCACACATGTCACAGGCCTCTCTAAACCCTGAGTGACTTACAAGCAGGATTATTCAAGCACATGGACTCCTTAAAGCTCCCCCAGTCCCTGCTCTGCTAGCCCCTTAACCTCTCCTAGCTCCTCTGGCTGTACTATGCAGTAATCCTGGAATTTCCAACTTGTTGTGGATCAGCCCTAAATCTGAGAAATACTTTAGTTTCTGCCAGAGAAGCAGACTCCTCCAAATACTTCAGGTGCTCACAAATCCCAAGTCCATATTCACATTTATTTTATTTTATTTTATTTTATTTTTGGTTTTTAGAGACAGGGTTTCTCTGTGTAGCCCTGGCTGTCCTAGAACTCACTCTGTAGACCAGGCTGGCCTCGAACTCAGAAATCCTCCTGCCTCTGCCTCCCAAGTGCTGGGATTAAAGGCGTGTGCCACCACCGCCCAGCTCATATTCAACTTTTAACACTGCCGACCAGGAACCAGCACAGCTGGCATGGTCTCCTAGTCCATCCCCTCCAGCTTTAACCATACCTACAATTTGTATGCCGCAGCTGGTCACACCGCAGCCCTTCCTCAGAGCTGACTTCCTCTCATGCTCAGTGCATTCCTTCACCTAGAATTCCCTTCATGAGGCCCAGTGGAGATGGCCCATCCTGGCTCTATTTCTCTATAACCACATTTGATTTTGATGGGGTTCTTAAATGCAGTTAAGCGACTATCCCATTTTGAATTGGGCGTTTTTCTTTCTTAGTGTTGCGGAGACAGCCCTCCTCGTCTTCTGGAGTCCATTTCCAGTACCTAGAGTCCTAGGCTGGCCTTCTCTGGGCCCTCCTTTACATTCAGTCCCCATGGCTGCTGTCCTTTTGTCCTGGCATGTCATGGCTTAGCAAAGCTGAGACTTGAAGGAAACTTTGTTCTTTCTATCCTGCTTTAAAATATTCCCCCAATCTCCTGCTTTCTTGATACTTAGCTATGCTAATTAAAATTTCTTAAGCACTCTAAAGGCATTCCTCCGATTGCATAAAGGACGAGGTGATCCCTTCTTGGCAGGTCAGTGGCCTATCATTGACTGAATTCTGACCCTTAGGTCCAGTCAGGTCCATGCCTTAAGGCTCAGTGTACAAAGGCCCAGGCAAACTTGTAAGGTTAGAACTCTCCCTATACCCTTTTTTTCTCAGCTTCCCTGGTAACAGCAGTCACCTAGACTTTCAGACACTTTCCAAGCAGGACTGCCTAGACCACAGGGTTTCAAAGACTCTGGGTCCTTCAGAAGTTAGGGGGCAAGTTAGAGAGCTAAGAAGGGCAGACCTGCTTAGAAGGAGCAGCCACAGGCCTGTAAGTAGACCTGTTCAAGACTAGGGGTATTGAGCTGAAATCCCTCAGATGTTAATAGCCAAAATGTTTACTCAATTTCAAGTGACTGTCATATTCTTTTAAGAGAAGTACAGACTTAAAGATGTCCCTGCCTCCCTCCATAACCACAGCTTGTAGTCACCTTCCTGGAACACAGTGGAGCTGTCTTTGCTCCTAGCTAGTAGAATAAAACAAAAAGAAGGCTGTGTGTGGCTCTGCAATGGAGCCAAGGCCTTCTTGCTAGTTAGTTTTGAAGAGACAAGTCCCTGTGCTAACAGCTGCCTGATGGTGAGGCCATGCAGCCAGGAGCAACAAGGACCCCAGTCCTCAGCCAGCAAGAAATCCAGACTCCAACTGTGTACCCCAAGACTAAAACACTGCAAACACTCACAGGAGCTCAAAGGCACTCCTCCCTTCCTCAGGCAAGCCTTAGGAAAGTCCTTTGTCATAGAGAGACAGCAACACAGATCTGCAGATGTCACGGTTTTAGAATGTTTAGATACCTGACAGAAAGATTTTGTATGATTTTTGGAGCACTGCACAAAGTGTGTAGCATGGAGCTTGGCTTTAATGTTGGATAACAGTTCATCATGGAGCCAAAGAGGTCTCTGGGATTATAAATGCCTGCCAGAGATGCTCTGGGCCTCCTGCTCAGGGGGAACAGAGATCAGATGAAATCATTCCCAAACAGTTCAAACAGCATTGTGGAAAGGTCTCTGGGCTTCTTTGGGAGTGGATGGAAACCTACTAAGCATATTGGACATTGTGGAATAAAAACAGCCTGGTGACTTAAGTATGGACTAAGCCACAGCCCTGTGTTACATGCCCAGCTCCTTCAGAGATGAGATCTCCATGAAAAAAGTCACTACAGACACAATGAATCCAAAGCTTTCCACACTAAATGTTTGCCCAGTACTGTTTGCTGCAAATCGCTTACATTGTCTAAGTTTTTGCGGAATCTCCCTTAAGCCAGTTCTCAGTTGATAAATGGATTGTTTTTTCCAATAGATGAAGAAGAATATAAGAGTGCTTTGAAAATGAATCACAGAACCCCCAGGCAGTTGTCAATAACCCCATCTGTGTTTCTCCTGCATTCTGCCACCTCTTTGAATCTCTGAGCCCCAGCCCTGGCCCAGATCATCCTGGCATGAGGTTCTGGATGAGTCCAGCTCCAGCTCTTGGTCCATCCTTTGATGTTTTACTGCCTGGCTTTCATTTCAGCTTTGTCTGTCCATGGCCTCCTTTCCGTGGTGACACTGATGCACCAGGACCTCCCAGCACAGCATTGGTCTGGGCTAGTGCCCCTCCAGGTGTTTAGCAATTCCAGGAAGGAGATGGATGGCGAGGACAGCGTTCACCCAGCAAGGCTGTTTCCTCCTCTCCCTGCGGTGTGAGCTGCACACCAATGAGGGCTGCAGGCACACGGTTCAGCTCTCCATTATTTCTCAGTGACGGTTCCACCTCCTGCTTGCTACACTCACTAAAAGGGATCCAAAATGTGGCTTTGTCATTTTTCAAACCGCAGCAGCTTTCCACTTATCATACGGGGGTAATTCACTCCCACCATGTAGACCCTTTTGGAGCATTGTTGAAGGACTGGAAATCGAGGCTCAAGAGGAAACATTTAGTTTTCATTTAAAGTGACATGTAAGGAGCCAGCTGCCTCCCCTTCATGGCAAGTTGACACCATCCAACAAGGTATTGCAGTGATGTGGCTCCTATAAGGACAAGCCTAGGATGCTCCCAGATGTCACTGAGAACACAGCCCTGTGTTGGGTCATACACACAGTAAGAGGAACCTCTTCAGCCAGATCCAAAACCCAGATATGTACCTGGTTTTCATCATCTCCTGCAGCCTCAGAAAGGAACTGTAGGGCATAAGGAGTGGAGGCTGGCTGGTTTTGTCTAGACTGAAACTGTGGATCTGAAATGATGACCCTGGGACAGATGGCCGAGAGAGGTAGGAAGAGCCACGTTTCTCTGCCTTTCTTTGTATCAAGGAATAGTCCAGAGCTATGGGCTAAGTTGCCTCATATGTGACTGGCCATCTCATCCTGAGATTGTTCCTGGAAAGATCCAGTTCTCCAGGTATGTCAGAATCCTTCTTCTGCACCCGTGGGGCTCATGCTGGGAGAACTTCCTATCACAGGACTCAGGCCCATATCCAAGGTCTCTCTGATTCTTGCATCACATTGGGTCTGTCCAATAGTATATTGAGCAGCTTAACATTAATTTGTGTGACAAATACCTGAGACAGTCAACTATAAGAGGTTAAGTCTCAGCCCAGGTTAGTTGGCTCTGTTGCTTTGGGAGAATCATCTGTCTTTTCTGTCCTATCTATCTGTCTGTCTGTCTATCTGTCTGTTCGTCCGTCTGTCTGTCCTATCTGTCTGTCTGTCTGTCTGTCTGTCTGTCTGTCCTATCTATCTATCTATCTATCTATCTATCTATCTATCTATCTATCTATCATGTCTGTCTATCTATCTGTCCTATCTATCTATCTATCTATCTATCTATCTATCTATCTATCATCGATCATTTTTCTATTATCTATTGGTCTGTTTATCTATCTGTCATTTATTATCTATCTACTGGTCTGTTTACCTGTCTGTCATCTATTTTCCATCTGTCTGTTTATTTATTTATCTATCTATCATCTATTATATATTGGTCTGTTTATCTGTTTACCATATATCTGTCTGTCTATCCTCTATCATCTCTCTATATATACATACACACACACATATCCACATCTCTCTATCTATATCCTCTACCTATCCATTGCCTGCCTATCTACACATTACCTTCTAGCTATTGACTTATTTTTCAGTTCTAGGGATGGAACCCAGGGCCTCAAACATGCTCAGCAAATGCTCTACTGGTGACCTCTTCTGAAGCCTGTTTGGGCATAAGATAGGTGACAAACTACAACATGAGTCTTGTTTTTTTGTAGCAAAAGCATCCATTTCAGTGTCACCACTTTCCAACAGTACCACACTGGTACCAAGCCTTTCCATGTGGCCTTGGGGGAGGGGCACTGCAAGTCCAAACTAAGCACCTGGCAATGTCTGGCTAAAGCCAGAACCCCAGCCCAGACTCCAGGCTGACAAAGAGCATAACTAGGAAGTGCTGCCTAAGCCTTAAGAGGGAACATTTGGTTAGTGGACCTTGGTAAGAGGGGTTTGGTGAACCACAGAATAGCTCACATTCACTACCATTTATCCTATCCAGGATGACCCTCTTCTTTAGTGCCATATTATAAAAAATAGTTTGCACATTACAAAACAGTGAATTTTTTAAATTATCGTGTCAAATCACTTTATCTCAGTTTCGCTCTGGGGCCTACCACTGGCACTCTGTCAGCCATTGTGACCACTGGGTAAGTTTTCTAGCACTGGACATGCCTCCACTTGTAGCCTGCCATTTGCACTATAGCACTGGGTCTATTCCATCTCCAGTTATTAGGGTCCATGTATGTCTGATTTCATACTGCCAGTATTTTTGGTTTGCAGTGATCTTTTGAAAAGGCCCCTGGCCATCCTCACCACACTAATCCATAATCTAGTCCCCTCCTACCTGTTGTGTTATCTTTGTGCCAACCTTCAGACCTTCAGTGCTCCTCCATGACCTACCCTTTGCTTCATTAGCTGTCACCTAGGCCCACACTTTCTGCCCTAGTCTCTTTACTTGGTTCTCACATATCTTGAAGCAAATCTCCAGGTTCTCCAGTCTGCTTCAGTCTCTCAGTTCAGCCCCATTTCTTTGCTTTGCTGATCCGGGAGCACATGATTTCTGGCTACATGGCAGTTAGATTATAGCTTGAGTATGCTACAAAGGTCTCATGTATCAGGGGCTTGGCTCTCAGTAATGGTTGATTGTGGGGCAAGTGGACCACACCACCAGACAGGAGAACTGGTAAGGTTGAGTGAGCCCAAATTCTGTGAAACTCAGAATTGAGTATGGTACACATGGGGACCAGCTCCCTATCAAACTCTACCAGCTCTGGAACACTTAACCGTGACACCCTACTGAGAGGGCTGTGACAATCAGCCACATAGGGAAAACATCTGAAGTCCTTCTCCATGCTAACAGAGCATCACTACTACCAAAAACTGAGCCAATGGGAAGCATCTACCCCTGGATTCCACCCTACTCCTCAATGTTTACAAAGTCCCTAAATATATGGATTAAGTGCATAAATTATTTCACCAAGAATTGTCTGAGAGTGACTGTTTTACTGAGCTGTAACACTTTGAAGAAGAATTTTCTCTCCTGAAGCATTCATTGCTAGCCTTAGACCTGTCAGGCTTGGTTCATGCCTGTCGCAGCCACTGCCACTGCCACTGTCATTGACACTGCCATGGGCCTAGCTGCTACCATGGTAGTAGGTGAGACCTGGGACCCTGGCTACCTGCTCTGTGCAGGCTTCCCTTCTGAGAGCTGGAACACTTTGGCTGTTTCCGGCTGGACCAGAGACCCATAGAATCCCTGGTTCCATGGATGACAACAATGGATGCTTTCGGAGTTGTGCACACTTCCAGAGGAATAAAAATAGTTTTGCTGGACTGAGTTCTCACGAAAGGTAAACAAAAGAAGCCTGGCCACTCCCTGGAATCTTTGGGTTTTGGTCTCATTTAGAGTCAAACCAAGGCTGGTGTCAAACCTTTTACATGTCAAGGTTGTCAGTTAAGTAAATCCTCTTTTATTTATGAAGTAATTCAGTCACAGATATTTCATTATAGTTATAAAAATGGGAGCAATGCTAAAAGTTTCCAGATTTCTTTATTATTATCTTCTTAGAAACCTTTCAGACTTTTTAAAAATGAACTTGCTCTCCTTGACCTACAACTACAAACAATGGTTAACTTATGTGTTGAGTGTGTGTTTGTGTTATGTATACAAAGAATAAAACCTTCAACCCTACAAAAGCCAGTGCTTACCCATCCCTTATCTCCATTAAGATGTACGGATTTAATTAAAGAAGATGGTCTAGAAAGGTATGGGCAGAACAAAGCTGAGAGGAGCCCCAAAGGGAAGAAATCAGTGTCACAGGAGCATGAGTTTGCAAAAAAGGTGATTGACATCTCACTGCCCAGAGGAATGGCTATGTCTGGGGTCTGGATGGATGGCTACTATGGGAACTGTAGACCAACAAGATGGACCAATGAGCATACGGATACATCCTATAAGAGGGTCTCACCTCTCTATATTGTTCCTTTGGGTTCTCTCAGTGAGCTCTGTGGTAGGCAGTTGTGTCAGGTAACAATGGTCATCTTTCAGGGTACAAGGCAGAATACCACGGTATTCTCTTGGGGCACAGAGCTGGACAGATAATGGATGACATTTAGATGTTATGGGTGGTTGGCAAGATTGGCCAATGGGTGTGGCATCTTGTTGACTTCCTGGCCTCTGCTGATTTCTATATCCTACCAGTATTATCTAGACAGGTCATGAGAACTTCTCCCTGCTTTTACATCCTGTGGGGTTCTTCATCTCCTAGGAGAACCCTGGGCCTTCCTATTTAGTGCCCTTGATGTTCCTTGAGCCCTGGCTCCCTTACTTCATCACAACCTAGTGTGCAAGAAGTCACGGAGTTCTGCCTCCCCATCCTGGTCTTGCTGCCAGGATCATACACTGCTCTTGATGAACAGAGATCATTGCCCTACAGAGTGCGGTGCCATCCATGCCCCCATTCACCTTTAGGTAGCAGCAGTGGCACCTGCTCAGACATGGGCAGGTTCCCTGTGGTCTGTGCCCATGCAGGATGTAAGCTTCTGAGGCAGGGAGATGGCTTTTTCTCTGTTCATCTATGGAGGATGGTGCTGGAGAAACTTAGAGGAGAGTGCACTTCAGCACACCAAGAATAAAGTGTTTCCTCAGGAACCTGGCCCTAGGATACACAACACCTCAACCAGGCAAAGTACTCTCCAGAGCTCACCAGTAAGGATGGCCTCTCCCCAGCCAGGTGAGTGCTAGGTGATAAATTAACTTCTGCTTTGTAGCAACTCCAATGGGTTGTGGTTTTCCATCTGTGTTCACCTGCCTTCTGTTGTTAGACCACTGACAGGTAGGTTAGAAAGAACTCATTTCTCATAGTCTGGAGTCTGGAAGATTCATTATCAAGGGACCTTTCTTTTGTTCCTTCCCAGGGCGAAAGGAGAGAGAATGGAGGATGGAGGCTCAAATGCTATCACTCTTGTGGTAATGAACCCACTGGTTAGATAATGGCCTTAATCCTTTCCCAGTCGCAGAGCCCTTGTGAGCCACTCTGGTCAGCTATAACTGTCAATTTGTCACAGCCTAGAGTTATATGAGAAGGGGCTCTCCACTGTCCAGATTAGATTGGCTTGTGGACATGTCTATAGGGGTTGTTGTGATTGCTAACTGGTGTAGGAGAGCCTAGCCCACAGTGGACAGCACTATTCCCTGAGCAGGTCGTCCCGATCTATGTAAGTAAGCTCTCTCTCTATATGAGCCTTTGAGCAAGCTAACACACAGGCATTTATCCAGGGTTTCTGCTTTAAGTTTCTGCATCGATTTCTTCCCTGACTCCCCTCAGTGATGGACTGTAACCTATAGGTTAAGTAAACCCTTCTGTGTCCTAAATTGTTTTTGGTCAGAGTGTTTTATCACAGCAACAGAGATCAAAATAAGGCATCAGCCTCTTATCAAATTCCACCTCTCCAGACTGTCCCATTGGAGATGAAGCTTCCCATGTGTGAACTTCAGGAACAACAGCCTTGGCTCAATCACTCAAAACAGCTGCACTGGAACGCTCTCCTGGTGAGACGTGTCCTATAAACTGGTTAGAGTTGAGTGTGCTAAAATTGGGAGTCTCTGTAGGTAAGTAGAGAAAATTGTAGCTCGCAATGTTTTTACTTTTTCACTTTAAAGGCAGTAAACTGTTCAGAAAGTGTTCTCAGGATAACTAGCCAATTACATCCCTGTGTCCAGCAGGTCTTGAGGCTGGGACTACCCCTACCTACCGTGGGAAGACATGCAAGGTCACTGATAGGGCAGAGGCAGGTTCCGAGGATGGCTTCTCAGCCAGCTTAGGAGAGTAAAGCTCTTATGATTTCTCTCACAGACATCTACAGCAGCTACTATCTCTCCCATGGGCACGAGCTAAAAACCTGAGTTTAGATCTCTGGCTTATACCTTTTAAAGATATTGGGTCAGGAGCAGAGACATATAGTGCTCACTACAGAGGACCAAGCCCCAGAGGAGGAGGTTGATTCCACTGAAGACTAGTCCAGCCTGCTCATCTCCTCCTACTTTGCCAGTCCTGGCCATGAGCTAACTGCAGACCAGGGTGAGGACAGAGGCTAAAGTTCCTTCACTGTAGTCTCCAGAGAGATGTACCTAGCAAGTCAAATAGACACCCAGCTTTGAGGGCAAGGAGCAGAACAAGATGAGAAGATCCTCCCCAAAGCAGAGAGCTGGGCAGTCTCTGAAGAAGAGGAAGCTTGAGGCTTTCCATGAGACCTGTGTTCACTCAACTACACGTGAGACCCATGAGCTGAGTCAGGAGTGGAGCCTGGGGGTCTTAAGGCCTCTTGAGCCAAGAGGTAAGCAGTAGAGAGAGAGCCAAGAGCAGGAGGCCAGGGCCAATGGCAGAGCCCAAAGCAGTAGGAGACACAACGGAAACAGCGGCTCTCTGGAGGCAGGCACTCACCAGCAGAGCTGCCTTGCTTTCATGTGTGGCCCTCACACTCCCTGGGTGCAGGCAACATTTAAGTGATTTAAATCCTAGTGGAAAATAGACCTGAATCTATTTCATTAAAAGAGAAATATGCACTTTGAGGCCCATTGAGAGCGTAGGCAATAAAATCATGGGGCCATTAAATGAAGGCTATCAAGAGTGTGACAAGGACATCTAAGCAGAGACAGTGTCCCGAGGTCCTGACCACCTTGATATTCTTAGATATCTGACTATCAGGCATGATGGAGGAACCAGTCCCTCTTGCGGCTGCTGCTTGGGGATGTTTCCTGTTTACCCCCTCCCAATATCTCTTACTACTACGATCAGTGCTTCCCCTGAACCCTTGCTACCAGGCCAATCCATAGTCCTCTTCCAAGGACAAAATGTCGCTGAGCTCTTGGAACTGCTAGGCAGCATTCTGGAGTGTTACTAACAGAGAGAACTGTTCTTCTGTCTTGGGTTGCTGTCAAGGATGCTTACATGCGTGTGGCTAAACCATTCACAGTCCTCCAAGCCTGACTCCTGCAATATATGTACAAGCACACACATGGACTCACTGTTACACAAATTCTCTCTAAACTCACCAGGCTGGAAATGCCATCTGGACCCCTGACTCCGGTGAGGCCACTATGGGAACTCACGGTTTGAACTCAGATGAGTTGATGCTGGCCGGAGCCATCTTCTATGAGCCATACCATGCCTGGACCTTTGATTTTCTGTACTGTTTGTTCTAGTTTGTCATGTCTGGCATGATAGTAGTGAAGTAGCACAAACATTTACATAACCGCTTAAATAAATGCAGATGAGTGGGGCCTTGAGGCTTAAGTATAACTGTAAATTGCCTTTGTTCTGAAGAAAACTGCCCTTTAGGGTCACACTGGAGAGCCTTGGGGGGTCATTGCCTTCAATGTGAGAATTTAGATATCTTTGTGTTCTTTCAGTCACTCTGAACTGCTCTGTCTAGGTCTCTGTCTTCAAGCCTATGGCTCATACAGTGAGTGACCACTTGGGCCATTTGTGCAGCCCCAGAAAAGGTGAACCCAGAACAAAGGTTGGGGGGGAAGGTGGCACAAGGAATGGAAGCATGCAGCCTTCACCCCCATGGCTTTCTCATAGTTCAGATCCATTGAACTCAGCTAAAATGCAAGTGCAGAGAGGTGGCCCTTGAGATATGTTGGGTCAAGCCCTAATCAGAAAAGGTACCTGGCTATGGACACATTTCCATATACCAGGTGAGCATAGGGCAAGGTGACTGCCTTTGCCCCTTAAACTCTGATTCCCCCCTGGTGCCTATACATCTATCTGAAAATGATGAGAGGTCAAGATTGATATCTATCTATCTACCATCTATAGTTCTATCTTTAGGCAGTGAGATGTTACATGAGGTAAAGGTGCTTGCTGACCAAGCCTGATGATCTGAATTTAATCCCCCTAGCCAGCATAAAGATGGGAGGAGGGAAACAAGCCCACATCCCCTCTAATCTCCATGTGCACACTAGCACATGTGTGCCTGTAGTCATATACTCGCACACATGTACACACATCATGCACATACACAATAATAGTAACTTAAATATTTATATTTTTCAACAGATAAAAGCTTACATTGTTGTCAATGTCTGCTCCGCTCCTCTCTTCCCTTGCAATTTATGGGGCTTCTACTTCTACCCTGAACAGATATCACAGCACAGATAGAGCCAAGAGCCACCACAAGGGGCAGGAGAGAGATTAGGTGTGAGGAAACAGAAGCAGAAGCTTCGGGAGCCTGTCCCTGACACTGATGGTCAAGGACAATTTCTTTTGTGCTCATTTATCTTCATCTGCAAAGCCACAATCACAGAGTCATCCGAGCCCTGACCTCATCAGGTGACAACTGCTCTAAGGCAGTGAGTGATTTCTCTTCCAACGTCCCCCAGGATATGATCACCAACTTCTCTCACACTGTCAAGTCTGCGGGCAGAGATTGTGCCTGACTTCACAGAAAGCACCTTGTCTGTGGCAGGGCACCTCATAGGAAGAGTCTTCCTCCTTTGCACAGCAACCTTCTAAGAGCAAACCTGATGAGCCAACTCTCCAAACAGAGCTAGATCTGTGGGATGACTGGCCCATGCCAGATCCCTTTCTGGGGTGTGATTCAGTGGCTTTACCTGGGCACATCTACCCACCCAGCCCAAGGCCATGGCTCCTCAGAGAGGAAGGCTCCTCAGGGGTGTCTCATGGCTGCCACCACAGAGGCACACTGACCCCAACAGGCCCAGAAAGAAGATATGTGCCGTCTAGTGGGCCCTGTTTCTGTAACTTTGTGGAGGCTTTGTGTAGCGACTGAGCACTCAAAGAGAAGTGACCAAATCTGTTAAAAGATGTCAAGAGGTCACTGAGGAGGCTGAACTGGACAGTAAGAGCTTCGTGTGTGCGAAGGGGAAGCCAGGAGGCATGCACTAATGTCTGAAGAATCATCTGGTTCTATTGGAGAGAGGAAGTCAGTCACATGATCCCACTGCAGGAGGAAGGCACTCAGTCTCACTGAGGGTAGGAAGAAGGTCACGTGGTGTCACTAAACACTGGATAGCCTCACTCTCTTTCCTGGGAGTACATGCTCTATGTTTATAGTTGGTGAGTGTGAGCGCAGGACATAGGATAAGCTAGGACCGAGACGGCTGGCTTTGATGGTCCAGCAGAGGTGGATGAGTAGGAGCAGAGGCCAGAGCTCAAGTAATACAGGCTGAGGAACCATATTACCAGGTATTTCATGTGCTAAGAGGTGTGGGGAAGCTGGGGAGAATTCAAGTTGTTAAGTGCCTCTTTGCCTCTCTAGTACACCAAGCTCTGAGGGAGCTGTCAGGACAAAAGATTCTGTCACTGAACAACAAGTGTCACTCACTGAGGCGGGGCACAGGCAGTGATCATACTTGGGGCACTGATCATACTTGGCCCCAGACCCCTGCCCTTTACAACCTCCAGAGAGACGCGTAATCCAGAGGGTGAGTGGAACTCATTCCGGAGGCCTGATCATATCCTCTCCTCAAAAAGAGGCCATGCTCAAGGGGGCCTGTGTTTCTGCCAAGGGACTTGGAGACAGAATGGGCAGGCAAAAATGGGAGGCTCTCTTCAGGAGGAAGCTTCAGGGGGAGCTCCTATTGCTACAATAGGAGGTTTATCTTGTTGCTACACAATATTTTTAAAACACTGAGGCACAAAACAACATCAAATGAAAAGCACGGGAACCCATTTGGCAGCTTCAGCAAAAATCCCACTCTGCGGCATTGCTTTCCAATCTTCTTTTCTCCTTAGAAGATATTGCTGTTACTCTTGGTAACTACCCCCATTGTTCTCCAAAGCCTAACGCATTGTGATGGACACTTTAGGAAAACAACAGGACCTTGAAAGCATGGCATAAAGCTGAAATTCACCAGTTAATTTTCCCATTTGTTCCCACCTTTTACTTCTTTGACCATTTCATATAAGTACATAATGCACTTTCGTCATTTCATGGCCCCCGTTCTCCACTCTCATCCCACTCCCTCTCAGTGAAACCATCCTTCCAATGCTGTGCTGCAGAGAAGGCTCTGAGGTCCACCTCACTCCCCACCTCTCTCCCTTTTATATTCTGCATAGCTTGGATGCATATTGGCTCAGGGCTCTGTGGTGTGTTCCTCATGAGGGAAGCTGGACCTCCTGAGCAAGGAGCCTACTGAAGTTGTCATCAAGGATTTCCTTTCAAGGTTTGTACTATCAGCAGAGGGTCACTCCACATGTTATGGAAGGTTGTGATTTGCCTGAATGTCCATGCATAGTTCATATGTTTTGACATTCCATATAAATATCAGTCTATTCTGGGACTTGATGCTTTATGTAGACTCCCCCATGTTGACTTTCAGGATCTACGATTCCTGTAAGCATTACATGATTTATCCACCCATTTTCTCACCATAGGAATCCAATGACCCAATTTTTCAGCATCATAAATGATACAATGACACATTTGGATCCATATCTCCACACACACACGTGAGAAGATTTCTTTCTAAAGGGCTTTTGCTTAAAAGTACAACTTGAGAACACCTTCACCTTCACTAGCTTATACTAAGGTGTTCTTAACTGTGGTCAACCCTGTTCCTTGTCACCTCTGATTCTGACACACCCTACCCAGGGTCCACATGCATCCTAGGCTAGCTGTGACACATGATAGACCCTAATACAATGGTACAATATCAGAAGTTTGGAGGCCCCTGCAAAGATCTTCTCCTGTCAACGTGATCGCTATTGTTTCTGGTGAGGGCTTGGAAGGAAGCACAGAGCATGGTGCATGGCTGTGTGTGGCTCCCCATCTGTTGTTGTTCACTTTCCTATTGATTGGGTGACCGTCACTCACCTCTGGCATTGATTGTACTACAATCTCCCCCTGCTGCACCTTCTGTTTCATCTTATTTATTATATTGTCTATTGTTGGAAACACAAAACTCAATACAACTGCATTTACTGTTCCTTGTGTGAATTTTTTTTTTTAATTTAAGCAATCTTTTCCTACCCTCAGAGTTAAAGAAATTCCTCTAAAATGTATTTTTAAAACCATTAAAACTCTGTTTCTTTTATTCCTATTTTTTTTGAGTCTATTTCTGGCATGCAGCAATGTTTTGAGGTTATCTTGGAGCCATGCTGTCCCCTTGGCTTCCTCGCCCTGTATATTATGCCATTGATTTGCATAGGAAGTGAGTGAGTGGGAGGCACTGAATTAGACCTAGCAGTCATCCTGCTCAGGAGTGTCTCTGATGCTCAAGAACTTGGGGCCTGTGGGGATGAAGAAGCCAGCTTTTGGCCAAAGCTGTATTCCCTGACCTCTGTCCCCATTTCCATGAGCCACAGGGACAGGTGAACTTGTCAAACAGGCTCCTTCTCTCCTCTGTTCTGAGGGTACCATCAGGAAAGGACTTTTGAAGTCTCAGCAAATAGAAGTTCTGTTAGGAAGCAGGATGCATTGTCTTTCATTTTTCTGCAGCTGATTCTTCAAAATGAAGTCCAGAGTTTAAAAGCAGGTGGGAGTAATCCCAAGTGGGAGGGATCTTACACATGTCTTTTTCTCAAGGTAGCATTTGCAACCTGAAGTCCTTTCAGGTTTCCATTCACACTTGGTCCTATCTGTCACAGAGAAGCACCTAAATGTGCGCTGAAGGTCTCTGTGAGTTTACACCAGTAATGGCTTTGGCCTGGCTCTGTGCTGTCTGCAGGGATAACGCAAGGTCACAACAGAGCTGGCTTATAGGACATTGGGTCCACTTTATCCAGCATAACACATTATCTCCAAGCTCATCTCTCCCAAACGTATTTGTTCAAAAGTGATGCTTTCTCTCATATGTAAAATTCAAGTGATAATGGAGAGGGACAGGTAGCTTACCTTTGCGCTCTTTGGTGACCTTATTTTGCTTTACAAAATACGATACTTCTAAGGTCTGGGAAGCTCTGGTCATCATCATTCAGCATTGGTGTTCCATCCTCTTCTTAGAACCCAGAAGCTTCTGTATGTCTTGAGGATGATGCTCTAGCAGTTTCTCTCCCCCTGTGGAGATCCCACTCCTCTTCCTCTGTCCAGCCATAACGCTCCCTCTCCTGTTCCAACAGTCTGTCCCCATAAAATTCTCTACCTTTTCCTCTTCTTTATTTCTTCTTGACAATGGTTTCCTGACACACATGCATGGTGGTCATTTATCTTTTTGTCAGCTATTTGCATACAGGAAGAAAAGCTCTGGAAAACCTAGCATGAGTCCTCATTCCTTTGTGCTGCTCATACTTTATCTCCAGATCTTTCAACTCCATCTGCATAGTTTCTCACAGGAGACAAAGTACTATTCATGTGCAATACATGTCAGAGTGTGATCCAGAGAGCACTGGCAGGACCCAAGCTGCCCCTTTCAGAGTTCTCCCTGAAGGGTGAAGAGAACAATGCTTAATATGTAAAGATTCAGACATTGGTTGACAACCACTGCCTTTCCGTCTGTGTCACCACAAGAACTCAGAGGCAGCCCGAGAAGAGAAGGACAAAAAGGAGCAGAGAGGGCCAATGACATTATTTGCATCCCCAGATGTTTCTCAACCGTCCTAATGCTGTAACCCTTAAATATAGTTCCTTATGTTGTGCTGACTTGTTAACCATAAAATTATTTTTGTTGCCACTTTATAACTGTAATTTTGCTACCCTTGTGAATTGTAACATAAAGGTTTATTTTGAAACAGAAATTTGAAAAAGGGGTTGCAAACACAGGTTAAGAATCACTGCCTTAACCTTGGCCCAGTGAAGGTTCTATGCCTCAGTATAGGGGAATGCCAGGGCCAGTAAGCAGGAGGGGGTGGGATGGTGAGCAGGGGGAGAGGGGAGGGAACCGAGGATTGTTTTAGTTTTGGGTTTTTTTTTCTTTTCTTTTCTTTCTTTTTCTTTTTTTCTTTTTTGGAGGGAAACCTGGGAAAGGAGATATTGTTAATAAAGAAAATATCTAATAAAAAATAAAAAAATTGCTGGCCTAGATCTATGACTCAGTCAGTTTGCCTCTTGGCTAGAGACCCCACCATTAACAATCTTTAGTGTAGTTGATACTATAGAAATCCTTGCTGTGAGCCACTCCTGGAGAGTCAGCAGGGCCAAACCCTTAGCTAACGTCCACCTGCTCCACACTCAAGAAGCACATAGTGTGAGGCCCATATTAAGCAAAGCGAGCATGTGCCTTACTAAAGGGGACCTCTGTGTTTATCAAGAAGGGTACCTAGGGATCCTCAGGGAGCTAGTCATCAGCTTTTCCTTTGAGTCACTGGTGTATAGATGAGATATGGCCCCTGTCAGGAATGTATGTTGAGCCTATGACTGCCTTCCACAGCACTTCTGCAATCTTTTTTTCCTGTTAACACACCTGCTGGGACTAAACAGCATTATGAACAGCCCCAGAGGAAGGATAAGAATCAGCATCAATGACTCAGTCTGCTTCCACTGCACCCAAGAGATGTCTGAGATGCATGTGGCCCACTTTTAGCAAATGAGTAGAGAAGTCACCTGGATGCTATTTTTATGCTTGCATAGCACATCTTACTATATTATATTATTTAGTTACATTATATATTAATATAGAAATATATGTATACTTGGAAATAACTTGAGTCACTCCCTTGTACAGTGAGTCATCAACTCCCATCCCCTACCATGGTATCTTATATAATTAGAATCAGCATAATAGCACAGGGGGAGCAGAAGAAGAGAATCATCAGACCAGGCATTCGAGTTGATGTCTCCATACCCCTTGCTGAGTAATGACAAATGTCCTTTGTCTTAGCTTGGTAGCCAATTTGGCACAGCCTAAAGCCATCTGAGCAAAGAATTGCCTAGGTAAGGTTAGACTATGAGCATGTCTTTGGGGGATTGTCTTGATTGTTAATTGCTGTAGATAGGCTCAGACCACTGTGGGCAATGCCAATCCCTAGGCAGTGGGCCTTGGACTGTATAAGAAAGCTAGATAAGCATGATCCCATGACAAGCCAGCAAGCAGCCTTCCTCCATGGTTTATGCTTCAAGTTCTTGCTTGAGTTCCTGCTTTGACTTCCTTCAGTGGTATACTATAACATGTAAGCTGAAATGGATGTTGCTTTTGGTGGATGTTTTTCTGGGGCACTCTCATTATTGGTGGTTAGCAGCTCCTTCCTTTCTGGGATTGGACTTAGTACATGCTGATATGTACCCAACATGGTCACTGCTTGTTTGACACTTTTTATAAATGTCCACATTTATAAAAGCACATGGACAGGAGGAAAATACTTATATTTTCTGATACAAATTGTAAACGGACATCCAGGCCCAACTGCAAGGAGGGAAGAAAATATCCACAAGTCACCAATGGCCATACTACCACATTAAGGATTTCTAGAATGTGCACATCCAATGTTTAAGGCCCAAGCTCAAGATTAAATGTGATCACAGAAGATAGATGTCCTGAAGGACCAACTACTGTTGCTGGATTCACCCCACCCATCATCTCCTGAAGATATGATAGATTTTACAAGAATCCAGTTTAAGCTCTCTCTGTATATCAGGCCATAGTCCCAGAGACATGGTTCTTGGCTCCCAGTATGGTTACCCACAGCTAACAGGAGAGCCATGGACAAACACCAATGCTTATGCAAATAGTGAAGTTGCTGGGGAATGTGCCCAGGAGGAGTTCAGTTTGCCTGGCCATCATCCAAGCACTGCAGAGCTTGTGATCATGGTGCAGTTGAGACACTCTATAAATCTGAAAGGGATAAATTTTGAATATTAATGCTAATAGTGTCAGAAGTTCTCGGTCAGACTCTATACTCCTTATTTTAGACCCTTAGGTGTATCTGAGGGAAGCAGCTTAGGAGAGCCATACAAACCATCTTGACAGGGGGATAATGGCTCAGCTATTTACTTCTCCTACATCAAGAGAGCCTTGTGGGCATTGAAGTGCGAATACCTCCGAGGCATGAGACACATTGAATAAACCCCCAAATGTCCTGAGTTTCATAGCAAGGGGCCCATGCCCAGTAGTCTAGAAGCAGACTGGGATTAAAAACTGTCTATGTCCCATAGGTGCATCATGGGGGTCCTTCTCCAGAGATGGGATAAGGCCAGGAACAGGTTTACAGGAACTTGCATGATGAGGCTGGCTTCATCATAGAATTGTTCAAGGTAAGGGAATGAAGGGGTCAGCCATGACTGGGCTCCAGGCAGCATGCTTGCCTAGCCATGTATGGTCCACATTTCTCAGCAGTAAGTCCACAGACACAGCCAATACTCTCAGGAGCATAAGTGAAGAAGAAACACAGCCCCCGTGGGTGTGGCTGATCCTGGACAAGGCTTTCCCTCCCTCTTTCATCAGCTGTCTAGGTAGCTACTCTCTGGCTGATACTTTTCCTGGCCTAAGTGGCATATCTAGTAGGGTCTCCAACTCTACCCCTGAGGGCTTCCATCCTGGACTTCCCATATTCCCATGACATAAGCTCTGAGTCTGTCTCAGTATGAGGTTATAGTAGTGTATCATTCATTGCCTTAGGGGTTTACTCAGGTGCCCTGATTTCTTCTTGGTTCCTCTGCAGGCTGGGGAGATTCAGTAGGATAGGCAGAACTATCCTCTGCTCACCGGCATGGGCTAAAGTGCTGTGTTCCAAGAACATTCAAGAAGAGAGAGAGGGAGCTTTCTTTCAGGCTGGAGAAGGACAAAGAGCTTTCACAGCAGTGATATCTGGGAGATAGTTCCTGACTTTAAATGAAGAGATGAACAGAAACTCAGAGATAAAGTTGTCTGGAACTTCAAAGGGGCATGATGGTCCACTGAAGACTTGGGCTCTGAAGAATCTGCTGTCCTCATCATGTCTGGCAAACCTGCTTCAAGTCAGGAAAGCTTTCAAGGAGAAGTCTCCGTTCCTGTTTCTGATCCCCGATCTCCATTCAGGTGTATTGACATGAACTTCAGATGGACAGGGGGGAGGTGGGGAGAGGGAGGTTTGGTGGGAACATGGAAACCACAAGACCACAATCCCAGACTTCACTGAGACCCATGCCAACCATTTTCATCAAAGTGGAGCCATCCTCAATGAAGCCAGGCAGAGCTTTGCTGGGAACATGGAAACCACAGACCAGGCACAGACACAGACCCAGGCTCAGTCCTGGGCCCTCCTAGTGTGTTCTGATCACACCCCTTTGACCAGAGCTTTATCATCTTGAGGCCACAGCTTGTTACCCAGCAACACTCCAAGCCACAGCAACACTCCAAGGGCTTTCTGTGACAGCAATATCGTTGCTCTGATGGACAAGTGGATTGGAGGCCATTACCCTGGGCTAATCTTGATTCTGCTGCAGAGGATTAGTGGAGGAGCAGTTGGGGTGATACTTGATCTGACTGACCAGGCTACAGAAGGAGGTGGGGTAGAGTATCACAGGGCTCCAGGGTTGGATCAGTCAGTGGTTCTGATGACTCTGAGGCAGCAAGGGTGAACCAAGGGAAGGGGGGACATCTCAGGTTCTTGCCTTTGAGGGGCACTGCCAGTTATTTAAATAGCAACAACCTCTGCCCTGGGAACAAAGCACCAAGAAGATGTTGAAGTCAAGTGAGATTTCTGGGAGACAAAGCTTTCTTGACAGCTGGCTAGTGATATGCGGAAGGGGCAATAGAGGATAGGTATCTCTCTCACTGTGATGGAAATGGTGAGCATAGGTCTCAGTGAAGGCTGGATGGACCCTACATCAGATTGGTACTGGGGGGGAGGGTAAAAAAAAAAAGGACCGTACTCTGCTATGCCTGGCTGGAATTCATGAAGCTAAGTGAGCAGAGAGAACTGCTTCTTTCCTCCCTATGGGTGGGAGGAGTTGCCTCAGGCTGCTGGTTTTCAGCACACAGGGGCAAGGCTCACTCCTGCCCCACCTCAACACACTTCAAAAGAAGGACAGAATGGGGAGGGAGAACCCCAGTGCTCAGAGGTCATCTGGGGTTTTGAGGTCTTCAGTGCTTACCAACTTCCATCCCAAAAGCCCATCACCTGCTGAGCTGCTTGTGTAGGAAGCATTAGAACAGGGTTTCTGGGGGCCTTTCCATGACTTGGCTGCATCCTGCTCACACACCTGGGTTCCTGTGGTGTTTGGAAAGCTCTGCTGAGGATCTTTGGAGTTTATCTTCTGTAATGGATCTAGAGTGGCAAGCAAGAGATTCTACAATGACAGCCTGCTCTGGGCCTCCCACCCTGCAGCCTGCCATGGCTTCTCAAGCCCAGATGAGAGCCCACGGGGTCTTATACCTGCCCCATCTCTGCAGGCACCAGGAAAACACAGACACACCCAGGTTACATCAGATACCAGGGGAGCACATCACCGCCAGACCCTCTGGCTCTGCCTCTCATCACTATGACAACAGGTATGCCAGTGTCCCTCCTCCTTCACTCTGTCAGAGCACCATCATCAGGCCCAAGCATGTTATGAATAGAAGTGTGGGAGAGGAGGTCAGGATCAGAGGAGGACAGCCATCATCTGTGGGACACATAGTGAACCAGGTCACTACCAGGCGCCCTTAATCAAGTGTCTAGGTTCCAACAAGTCCTCAGCATGTCAGGGCACTGGATTTGGAGAAGCAGTTTGAGTCACCTGCCCCTGGATATATGTTATTCTAGTCTAGACAAAGCTACAAGCCTGCGGCAAAACTTTCCTGCTAGGAAGACAACCATACCACTTCCTTCTTGGGGATCTCATTAAGGAGAGAAGCAAGTGGGGGCAGGAAGCAGAGAGGGGGAAGCAGGGAGGAGGAAGCAGAGAGGGGGAAGCAGAGGGGAAAGCAGGGAAGAGGAAGCAGGGAGGAGGAAGCAGGGAGGAGGAAGCAGAGAAGAGGAAGCAGAGAAGAGGAAGCAGGGAGGAGGAAGCAGAGAGGAGGAAGCAGGGAGGAGGAAGCAGGGAGGAGGAAGCAGAGAGGGGGAAGCAGGGAGGAGGAAGGGCCTGAGGAATGAAGGGAGAGAGGATAGGTCATATAGAGGGTTAAAGGGGATTGTGGGAGAGAGACAGTGGGAAGCAGAAAAAGAAGAGGAGAAGGGATGAAAGGAAGGGAAAGGAGGGCAGGGGAGAGGAAAGGGAGATATCTTAACAGACTCTGCTCTTTGGCTTCCGCTTGGGCATTCTGGAAACATACCTCACAGAGGAAACTTTTCTCTACTAGGAAAATTCTCCAAAGCAATTGGCAAATAAGAGAAACAGGGAGAATTCATAATTTCACATTGACCTAGAAAGAGAGTGGATTATTTTATGTTTCTCAGACATGTACTTGCTCTAACTCCACCTGGCAAGTGAACCTTAAGGTCAAGAGCCCCTCTGAGCTCCACTCACAGCGGGGATTCATCTACCTTCAAAAGCCCATCTAATCTCAAGCAGTAGAGACAGAGCCAAGCCATTAGATACATGTTAAATTAATTAGTAACCTCCTGACATTATGCAAATCAACATCTCTCTATATATCTTCTTTCTTTTCTTTTTTCTTCACTCATTCCCCCCCACCCATTAAAAGCCAGAACCAAGCACAGATCAGTCCCAAGTTATTAGAAAGTCCAAATAAACCTTTGTGTTTTTTCTACTTTCTTTAAGGTCCACTTAAGCCTAGTTACACAACCAAGGAAAGTAAATTTGACTCCAGAATTCTGCCACTATAAAATGAATGTTCCTCAATGTCGTTCACTGGGACAATGAGACCATCTCCTGGGACACACAGGGAAACTTACGGGAATCCTTTACTGTATCTCTGCTGTATCCTCTAAGCATGCGCAGCTCCCCTGAAGTCCTATTCACAAACATGCAGTGAAACAACTTTAAAATGCCTCTTGATAGTGACTCCCTGTTGCCTGTGCCCTGGACTACTCTCAGCTTGACCCTACCTGCCCTTGGGGGTTGGAGGTGAGGTGATGCACAGTCAATGACACAGACTCTGAGAGCAGGTGAGAGCTCAGGTAGCAGCAAGATCATCTGAGCACTGCTGCAAGCTCCTTTAATAACCCCCACCCCAACCCCATTTATCCCAAGAAAGCATCTCATCTAAACAGCAATTTCCAATTGGCTGGCATTATTTGTGCTAGCAATCCTTGGTCTCTCAGGCAGTCCTCAATTACGTCCTCCTGCAGGAGATGCTTTTGTGGCTGTGTGCCCCCCTCCCCCACCCCCACGTTTCCATAGTGGTGGCCCCATTGTTCCTGGTACAACATCCCTCCCTGATTTTCTTTTCCATTACCCGAAAACTGTCTGACAGCCACAGCAAACATGGAAGGCGGGATAATTCATTAGAATGTCTTGAAAAATTCAGGGAGGTACCAAGCTAATGACTGCAGTGTCCCTGTTGGGGACACAAATCAAGAGCAGTTAGGCAAGGAGTGAGCATAAAGGGGGTGTGAGGAGGTCCTGCTTGCTTTCCTAACAGAGTCCGGATGAGACACATACTGGAAAGTGAGCCTCGGTATCCAGAGTTCTTATTGAGGTTTGGTTGCATAGGCATGACTAATTAAATCATTAATCAATCATCAGGCATGGTCGATTGAACTAAATCACCAGTCTCCTTTCTCCTCACCAGTCAGGTTGACACCATGAAGCACAAAACTTATAACCACACAGTTGGTCTTCTCTGCATTGCTAGCCCTATCCTGGCAATGCCAATTGGATCCCCAAGAATCACTCATAAAAATGAACTTAGGGAGTAACCCCAAGGGTCACCCTCAAGTGGGCTTATACTTAAAAATCCAAAGGACTCGAATGCCCCCTGTAGGAGACCAGGATAAAGAACAGACAATTTACTCACTTTATGACAGCTAGTTATTCAAACCACATAGGACACTGACTTCATATCCATTGTCATCTCTAATACATCAACAATGATTAAGTCTTTGGTTCTCTCCAAAATTAGGAAATAAAAGTTGTGTACAAGCATACACAATTTATTGGTTATCATTTGTAGTGATATTCCCAAAGTCACTCGTCTGGGAGAATCTTGTCCCCTGAGGACACAGAAAAAAGTGCTATCATATATCATACCATACCTCTTCACTCAGGAAGAGCAAGTCAAGAGCTGGGATTTTTTTTTTTTTATATTCCTATGTTAAAAACAGAAAACAATCTAATGCAGAGATTGTGGGCAAGGTTTTGATCCTAAAGACAATAGTGTCCAGTTATTTAAGTCAACATCTAGAGAGTGACCATCCCCAACCTCACTGTCCCTGTCACTGCTTCTGTTCACTATGCCTATGTTACTACATGTAAAGAGGGTTAGGGTAAGACCTCAAAAAAAATGCAGATTTCCTTCAAGATTAATTTTTCTGTTAGTACTGTTAGGATGGAACGTCTCAAAACAGACAGACAGCCACAACTTTACGAGAGCAGAATGGGCAGTTCTAACGTTCTGATCCTAAATATCATAATTAAGATATGGAAGGTCATCCTGAGTTCCTTCTAAGTCACCTCCAGCCCTGGCCTCTTAATCCCAGGCTTCAAATCCTGTGTTCAGTCTTATCTGAATACAACTTCATCTTTTACAGAAAGAAGCCATTTATTGTATCTAGTTATTATTTAATGTTATTATCTAATCTGTGAACGTGAACCTGCGTGTTCAAGTGTGCATGCACTCTGGAGGACCCAAGTTCATAGCAAATGTCTTCCTTAGTTTCTCTCCACCTAATTTTTTTCTCACTTATGTGTGAATTTACATACTTAGGTTGACTGACTTACCACTGAGTATCTTGCTTCTATCCCTGGCCATGGAGCTACAGGCACATGCCATGGGACTTTGGGGTGTTTACACAGGCATTGTTGATTGTGTCTCAGGTCCCCACACTTGTGTGTTTCCCCAGACACCTGAGTTGTATTTTAAAGGAGATTTTTCTTTCACCATGTCTATTATTAAAAACCATGAAACACTGAGCATACTTGGATATACGTCATGGCTCTTGGAATTTTTACAATAATGTGAGTTTACATGAGATCATGGGCCTTGGAATCAATTTCTATGCATGGGATGCCACTGAGTAAAATGTATCTTGTACTGTTGTCCTGAGGCCTCAAGAACCCACATGACCAGCAGAGGCAAATTTTTAAAAAAATCTCTGCTATTGTTGCTCTTTTTCTTTGACCCTTTTTTTTTTATTATTATTATAATTGAAGTAAGCAAAGGGAAGCAAATCCCCTCATCCCTGAAAGCAGTGGGTGGCCACGGGGCAGAGTGCTTTTTCGTGAAGGTTGCTGGTAATTCCCACGAAGCTGCAATTTCCTTCTGTACATCTGCAAAAGTGCACAGTGGGGAAAAACAGCTCAACTTGGCCTCAAGGCAAAATCCTTGTCTTGACAATCCCTGGAAGGCTACTCATCCCTTATAAACTAACGAAGCCACATGAAAAGCAGAGAAGCCCCAAAACAGGGGTCCTGGGAGGATGCTCAGGGTGGTTGTAGGGGTATGGCCTGGAGCTAAGAGGGTTAGGGAAACACTCCTGTCCACTGCTGCAGCCTTTCTCAGAATCACTGGCTCTTCATGTGGTATTTCCAAGCAGGTTCCCGCAGTTACGGGACAGATGAGCATGCTGGTGTGTCATTTCTGTGCCACCAGCACCTGGGGCACATGATGTCAACATCCGCATCACAGCATCCTGTGCTTTCAGGCCTCCCCCCTCTGCTCCTGTCCTCAGCTTCAAAGGCTGTGCATGGCTTTGAACCTGGCAAGTTTCATTTCCAACAGTGTCTGCGACTACAAGCAAAACAAAACTTGGTATTCTCTACACAAAAAGAAAAGGGTTCATTTGCAAACCCATCTGCTTGGGTGCCTGTCAGAGGAGTTTGCGAAGCAAGTGCCTAGAGTAGCCTTGATCTGGCCCCAGATTATGCCCGAAGCCTGTTGATAACTTTGAACATGGTTCATCTGCGACTGTGGATTTCACCAGAGTCACAGGAGACCTTCCAGAATTGCTGCTTTTCAAAAGACTTTTGTCAAGAAATGGAAGCAGAATGTCAGATTTTCCCCCACTGAAATCCTTTTGCTTCCTAGAGTATAAGTTCTTAAGCTCTTGCTTGCACTTCATATGTATATTTCCCCTTGGGGAAAGGGGAGAAGAAACCCCCTGGGAACAATCTGGTAGGGAAGATGTGATTCCTGGCTCCGCTTACCTGTGAACTTTGTTAATGCCTGGCAGAGTGAATACAGGAGGAGAAGCAGAGTTTGCCTGCTATAGGTGTCAAAAGTGCTCCCTGTGTGGCAGGGTGTGCCTGCCTCAAATGTCAGTGGCTTCCCATGGAACATCTTTCTCTTAGTTGTTAAAAAGGAATCTGAGGGCTGAAGGTACTGCTTGTTCTTCCAGGAAGGCATAACATGTCTGCCTATACTTCCCTATGCATCACACCTTATAGTACAGAAAACTCAACAACAGAGGGTCAAAAAAAGCTGGATGCACAGTAATGTGCAGAATCCAAGGAAGCTACACTATACTTCCTTGTGTGTGCACGTGTGTGTGTGTGTGTGGGGGGTGTTCTTCCTATGTCTTACATTTGGAACTGAAGACATCAATAGCCCTGGAGAAGCAGGAATAAAAAACTAAACCCAGCATGAAAGCCACTTCCATCTCTTTTACAGACTAAGAAAGAGGCAGACTCACCAGACATAGAAAGCACCCAGACCTGCCTGGATTCTCCTGCCATTCTCATTAGCACATCAGTGAGCCTTGTGCCAATTGTTTTCCATGAACTGGAGTCACTTGGTTGCATGGGAAAAATGAGATTTATGAGATATTTCATACCAATCATTGCCTTTGCTGAAGGTGTGCCTTGAGTGTAGTTACAGCCCTGAGTCTTTTAAAAATTTTATTCATTGTTTGAGCATTTCATACATGGATATAATGTGTTTCAAGTAAACCATCCCCATCCCCTCCCTGCCCACTCTTCCTATTCCCCATGACATTTCTCTCTCAACTTCATATATTCCTTTTTAAAACCAACTGAATCTACTTAAAGCCATCACTATATGTGTAGGTTTAGGAGGCATATAAAGAAAACAGACTTGTTCTCCATCAGTCACTGATTACCCCGTAACTCTCCAGCTTGGGGTGAGACTTCATGAACCCCTTCCCCAACCATGCTATAATGCTGGCTTGATCTTGTGCAGCCACTGTGGGTTCATGTAACTGCCCTGTCACATCTGGAAAGCACTGCCTCACAGCAACCTTCTCCTAACTCTGCTCTACAATCTTTCTGCCTCCTCATTCAAGATAATCCCTGAGCCTCAGTGGGCAAAAGCTTGATAGAGATGTCCTACTTAGGACTGAGTACTCCTTAATCTCTGACCCTTGACACTTGGACTAGTTCTGCATCTCTGTATTAATCGACAACTCCTTCAAAAAGAAGCTTCTCTGATGGAAGCTGAGAGCTGCATTAATCTATTGGTACAAAGACAAGCACCAGGGGAAGTTTGATGCTATAGATGTTTAAAAAATAAAGGTACTAAGTTCGTCCCTACACCTTATGCCTACCAAACCATGGGCTCTTGGTCCAGGGAATAGTAGCAGGCATGAGATTCATCTTGTGGAGCAGGCCCTGAATTTAATAAAAAAGGAGTTGGATATCTCAAAATATCCATGCTACTCTTGTACCAATGGTCATCTCTTGCCAGGTCAGTTGTTCCTGTAGTTCATATGGCTCACAGGGGTAAGACTAATGATGACTTTTCTTCCCTGGTAGCATGAGCAAACCAGGATAGGGATGAAGCTTGCAGGTCAGTGGCACTTTGATTTCTTCATCATCTATGATCAATTATACGGTATCAGGAGCAATTGGATCTTACTTGTCACACTCAGAAGAGAAACCAAGAGCAATGGCAATAGTCTGTTTTATTTGTTTGCTTGTTTGTTTGTTTGTTTATTCATGTATGTGGATCAATGGGACCTCACAAACTGACAACTCAAAGGAGGATAACCCACACCAGGCTCTAGACCTTTTGTTCTAAAGTCTATGGCATCTGAAGAGACTCTATCTCCTAGTATATCCCCATTTAAACAAAATACCATGTTCCTATATGGCATTTTCAAGCATATTTAGTGTTGGTTAGCACTGTAGCTTCTCACATGGGATCATACAATCAAATGTGCATTTTCAAGTGTGGCAGTAATAATGAAAGACTTCTGAATGTGCAGTGATCAACAGTTAATTCAGAATCAAATCAGGTCTTGTTCATCTATGTTACGTCACACATCCTCATGGCAGCCTTGGCTCCATTGACCACAACATATATCCTTCACACCATGAATGCTGTCATAGCACACAGCACCAAGAAAAACTGGCAGAAACATGCTGATTCAGTCCTGATTCAGGACTATTCCAGGTTATCAACTGTGGAGTTTTCCTTTCTAGTACATAAAACAAAACAAAACAAAATCAAGTTTTCTGCTCTTTAAAAATATATGATTGTTTAACTATGGAAAATAAGACAGATTTTTTTTTTCTATTCTTATTCCTCAGCATGTATCAAATTAGCTTATCTTTAGATTGCATTGTGTTAGATTTTTTAAAAATACTGTTTGAGCCACTGACTGAAATTTATGAGAAATCACTAAATGAATTCTGACTTGGGAATAGGACAGAATTTCCAGCAGTTTCTGAAATGGCCCTAGACGTATTTCTACCATTTGTACTGCATATTTATGCGAAGCAGGGCTCTCAGTACTGACAATTATAAAATCAAAATATTGATCATCTCTGAAGAACACTGAAGAAGCTCTGCTTCCTGTACCAGATATCCAGCCAGGATTGAATTTTTATGTCAAAATAAACAAGCACATCATCTCATTAATATACAAGTTTGCTTTCCTCCTTAATAAATGGCAAAAGTGTATGTAAGCAAAGATGGTTTTAAAATAAAATTTGCTATGATTGATAATCAGCGAATGTTTGATTTTTATACCTCAGGTCCCATAAAAATTCCTCAGGTGGGAAGGATCTGTAATTGGGGAAGTGTTTTAAAATTGCCTCCGGGAAGCACAGCCATACATGGATGCAGAGAAGCTGCCATGTGGATGAAGCCCTTCTCAGGACCTCAAAAGACAATTGTCTTAGGGTTACTGTTGTGACGAAATTCCACATTCAAAAGCAAGGTGGGCAAGAAAGGCTTTATTTCACTTACTCTCCACATCATCTTTGAAGGAAGTCGGGGCAGGAATCCAAGCAGGGCAGGAACCTGGAGGCAGGAGCTGATGCAGAGGTCATAGAGGAGTGTTGCTTTTTGGCTTGTTTCTCATGGCTTGCTCAACCTGCTTTCTTATAGAACCTAGAAGGCCAGAGATGGTCCTACCTCCAATGGGCTGGGTCCTCCCCCATCAATCCCTAATTAAGAAAACAAGTATAGGCTACAAGCTTGCTGGCAGTCTCATCTTATGGAGGCATTTTATCAATTGAAGTTCCTTCCTCTTAAAACCCAAGCAGCACAAAAATGATTAAGGGAAAGATGAGGAGCCTCTGAAGATCTAAACTTCAAGATGTTTGTAACTTTTATTGATGGATTTCCCAAAAGGATTTCGTCAAAGAACATTTTTATATCATCTAAATAGTATATACTTATTTTAGGAAATGACAATGCAGTTGCTGTTATTCTTAAAAGGGATCCCTGTGTTGGGTTTGGAGTGTGTTCCCTGCTCAGACTCTAAGTGGCTCAGAGCCTATGCCATTGTCCCTTCCAACACACTTCCCCAGAGCACACTATCTGTCTATTTGAAAATGACCACATCCATTTTTAAAGGACAGCTTTAAATATGAGGCCACTGCCTCTGGATTGTGGAGGCTGAGGGTGAACAGGCAGCACAGATCCTCAAATCATGGGCACTCAGAGCTTAGGAATGAGAACATGGCTCAATGGGAAGACAGAAGTCTCAGTTTCCACATATCAGTGATGTCACCAGCTTACCAACAATGCACTTAAAGTGTCCAGAGGATGAGCTTCAGGATTCCCCATCCAGAAGTTCATCCTGGTGTCATGCCTGTACTGCTTACCCACTCAGGGATGGGAATCCCTCACGGCCAGGCCTTGCCTTGAATAGCCGTTGTCTCACACCTACGAAATGCAGAGAACTTGGACAATGCAGGGCTGAGATATAGGGGCAAGACAGCAGAAAAGTAAGCATTACCAAAGAAAGGAGAGGAGCCAGAATGCAGGGAGCCACAAAGTTCTCACCTTGGGCTGCCACAGTGAACCTAGGGCACAGGTGACCTTTCTTCTTTCAATGACCTCTGTCTGACTCCAGCCTCCCTCAAGACCCTGTTTATCTACAAACTCATGGTCTGCCTCAGGCCTAATTCAAGGAGAAGAAGGAAGAGAGAGGGAAGAAAAACCATTGATGAAGAAAAGAAGGTAAGGAGGTGAGAAGGGAGGAAGGGAGGGAAGAAGGAAGTAAAGAGGGCAGGAGGGAGGGAAGACAGAAGAAATGAAGGAAGGAATACCAGTGGTACAGATGGGGACAGAGAGAAGAAGGGAGGGAGAGAGGGGGGGAGGAAGGGAAGAAAGGATAGTGATTGAAGTCCACAGTGCAGATCTAAGGTAAGATACATGGACATGTTCATATGTGTGTGTACGTGCACACGTACAAACACACACACACACACACACAGCTTGTGCTTGCACACATACAAACACACACACACACACACACACACACAGATGAGACCACACTGTCATCACAGATGAAACCAGCTGCAGTAGAGAGCACACATCCCCACGAGCCTGCTCACTGGTTCAGACAGGCTCTGAGGTTTCCTCAGGCTCTGAAGTATCCTGCCTCCCAGCCACACAGTGTAGATCACAAAGCTCGCGAGTGACCCCTGTACCCTCATTCTTGGCTTCTTCCCCATCCTAAACCAGAGTAGAAGGCTATATGAGTCAGTCCACGAGGCATCTGATACAAAGGAAGGGTTCAGAAGTAAGGACAAGCCCCTAGGTATCCATTTCCCACCTTCAAGCAAGCCAGCTTTTTCTGGCTTTACCAGAGCCTGTCCTTTTCGTAGGGATCCAGCTAGCATAATGATAAGACATGAGGCTTCTAGGTGCTGGCACCCAGGGCCTTCCCATGATAAGAACCCTTCATGAGCTGAAGCTTCACTGTCTTGTGAGACCTTCCTCTTTCATCAAATAGAGGGTGGAATTGAAATGTTTGGTTGTGTAGAAGCTCATGGAGGCTGGGCCTTTGGCAGATGTGACCCACACTGTAATGTCAGCATTTGAGAACAGCTCACAAGTCAAACTTGCACTTAGCTCATTCAGTCCTTCATCTTCAAGCGTTCTCATTGGTTTTCCTTCCCATTGCTATTAGTTTTGGAAGTCATACACACTCATGTGAAAGTATAAAGATGAGACATCTTTTAAAGACCACAGTGCCGTAACCCAGGGGTAAGCACTGTAAAATTCATCTGCATTTTCTTCTAGTCCATGCACATATATTTACATAATTGAGATTATACTGCATGTGCAATTTTATATCCTGACTTTTTTTTCACTTAATACTGCATTGTAAAACTTTCTACAAGTCATTGACGATTTTAGAGAAGCATTTTAATAGCTATGTAATTATCTCAGATGGGATACAACACAATTTAATTATTCCCCTATTGTTGGACATAAGATTTTTTTTTCATTTCTTGTTCCATTACTGTGGATAATATTGTTATGAATATCTTCGCAAATAGAATTCTTTGATTGTCAATATGACTGTTTCTTAAGATAGATACAAACAAAAGACATTTTAATTAAATTATGAAGTCAAAAGCATATGAGCCAATTAATTGTCCTTCAGTAGCAGGAACATGCTTGCTTCATTATTTCTTGATGGAATATGCCTAATACTTTTTAGAAATCTTTCTAATTAATAAAACTGGTATCTTACTTTGCTGCATACCTTCTCCTTAAGTATCAGCAAATTTGATTCCTTTAATACTAAGTTACAAATAAAACTGATAAATCATGTTTCCCTTTCTGTTCAAAAAACCAAAATACTCTTAATTTATCATTTTCTCTGCAGTTTTTTAGCCCTCTGAAACACTTTCATTTATGCCCAATAATATGTTTCTTTAAACCTAAGTTGGCTCTAGTATCTGAGGCCCAAGTTTCACCAGTCAGTTAAAAGCTTTGGAAACTGCTAAACATCCATTTAGTTTCATCTACACTGGGATATGCTTGTTGTTGTAATTGTTGTTGCTTCTTGTTATTCTGCTCATACTTTGAATAAACACACAACAGCCAATGAACTCCTCCCGTCAAGCACCAAGAGCCTGGATTCCTTAGTTGTTTTACCTTCTAGCTTCTGTGCTTTTAGAGTAGCTTCATGAAATGCCTGGTTAGATTTAGTGGTGTGATGTGAAGACCCCTAAGCCTCACCCTCTTTTCTAGTTAACCAGTGTTCACATTGGCTGTCTTGACTTCAGCACCTTCTCCCAGTCCCCTGATGGAGTAGGGAGGCCGTGTGCGGAGTGTGGTTATTTCTTTTCTGCTCCACTGATCTCCCTCTTCTTTCAGCAGCATTAGAAGGCGCTGGGTATTATAGGATTATAACATCTTAAGGCTTTCTTCATACTGCCTCAGCTGTTCTGACCTGTTCATTATTCAAATGTTTGTGTATTCTCCAAGTGTCCTAGCTCTAGCTCAAGCGATCTGCTTGGAGACTCCAAGAACAAAATGAGCATCGCTCCTTCACCCCACCTCTTTGCTGCTATCGCTGCTTTGCAGTGGACTTAACAACCACAGGGGAGTAGAATACAGACTACAGATGGACTTTCAAGGCTGTCCAGGCTAAACTTTAAATCACACCCAGTAGGAGTTAAACAGCCATTGCTAACTGTGCCACTGTCCTCTTCCTGCTCGGGGGTACACTCTGTCAGAGCAGTTCTCACCAACATCGATCTTCTCTGTTCTCCATTTCCACCATCCACCTCGTGCCTTCTAGGGCCAGAAGTAGTAGACATACCTCCATGGGAGAGTCTCTCAGTTCATAGAACCAAATTTGAAAACCAGAACTCACAGGACAGGGTCCAGTTAGATATCAGAACTGTGTGTGCCAGGGGACAACCTTTCCTCCTTGGACCACTCTGTAAACAAGTCAATAGAACTCATAATGACAGTGTCTTTCTTCACCCAGGTTGTGTATCTGTGCACCAGCAGAAGCAGCTAGCTTGTCATTCCTGATATCAGAAAGCAAGAGAGTAAATGGAGTGTGAGTCGAAAACAACAAGTTTGGCACAGAAAAAAAAAAGAAAGAATGAAGGAAAAAGAAAAAGAAAAGAAAAAGAATGTACCAGTTGTTTAAGAAATAAGGAATTACAAGTTAGGTCTGTACACAATCAGGACAGCCATGAATGCTGTCTGGTAAGGCAAATGCAAAATTTTTGCAATCTGCTGATTGACTGGACAAAAATCCGAACTTACAAATCTTTCTGAATGATTAACTAAACGAGTTAAGTTTCTCCTATTTGAGGAATGTAGAAGATAAGAGCGATGGTGAGTACTGGCTGTTACATGGTCAGCATTGAGAGTTGTCTCTTGATATGCCTGAGAAGATGTTTCCCATGGGCATGTGGGGTCAGCTGTTTGTGAAGACCTGGCCTGAACATAGTCAGCATCATCCAATTGTCTGGGGGTTCAGATGGCATAAAAAAGTAAACAAAGGATGCTCCCACACTTGAAAACATGTTGCTGCACCCACCACTGCTGCCATCACCCTAAGCAGTAGAGCCAACTTCTTTGGCCGGTAGAGTATGAGACTCTTAATCTCAGGGTTGTGGGTTTGAGACCCACATTAGGTGCCAGATGTTGCCTGTGCCTGTGCCTGGATAACTCACTGCCTGACCCTACCTGCCCTTGGGGGTTGGAGGTGAGGTGGTGCAGAGTCAATGACACAGACTTCGGGAGCAGGTGAGAGGCACTGCTGCAAGCTCCTTTAATACCCTCCACCCATGCCCCATTGATCCCAAGGAAGCATCTCTTCTCAACAGCAGTTTCTGATTGGCAGGCATTGTCTGCACCAGCAATCCTTGGTCTTTCAGGTAGTCCTCAATTAGGTCCTCCTGCAGGAGATGCTTTTGCAGCTTCGAGGCCCCCAGCCTTTACATAGAGGAGGCCCACTATTCCTGCTAAGGGGATGCTTTAGTGCATGTATCTGGTGGTCAGCCTTAGACTGGGGCTGTGTCACCAATCCCTTGTTCTGAGGCTTTCAAACTCCTGAACTCAGCAGGTACTGGTTTTCCAAGCTATCTAGCATGCACATGGCCCTGGTAGCGCTGCCGAGCCTCAAATCTAGTAATCCCCCATTTTTATTTATTGTAATAAATATTATAAAATAAATATACAAAGTTGTTCATGTAGTAGTCTGAGTCTACTTCTCTGGAAAACCTCACCCACATCATCTGGATACTGAGGTGAGTTCATGGACCGGCCTTCAGCAGATCTATGTGCATTCCTCAGTCAGTCTTCTGCTTCCCTCAGGAGGCCCTTACCTTTATCACTTCATCTTCTTTCACCAACAAGCACACGAGGAAATAATCCTGAGAGACCACCAAGTGCTTTTGTTCCCTGAGAAGCTTAGGGTGCTCCTATAAGAAGCCACGGGAAAGGCATAGTTCATTTGTGTATTGTCTTGTCGTTAACACAATAGAAATCAGTGGCTGGTGGAAATGCAGGAGAATGGATGCTTATTTGTGAAGACAATAGTCAGGAGACTGCACAGCACGCACAGCTTTAGTTCAGTACAAGAAAGGAAAGCCCAGGGCTGACCAGTGAAAACTCCCGGCAATGTACTTTGCGGAGAGTTTTAAATGTAAATAAACCTTGGAAGGACCAGAAACAAGGGTTTGATTCCCCACCTTAGGATGTAAAGACAAACCAGAGGAGGCCTTTGAACTTTATCAGGCCAGAACCATGGGCTGTAATTCAGCTTGTAAACTCCAGAAGCCTGCAGTTGATCTGTACCTAAAAAATGCTCTGGGGGTGAATACAGAACAGCATTCCTCCTATAATGGAGCTTAGCTGTTCACAAATGGTATAGCTGCTACTGTGACTATACATGTGAAAGGCCATGTCACCAGCAGACAAATGATGCTCTGAGGAAGCCAGGTCACTATAAACTCTCACTAGGATATGACAACAGTCAGGTAATGTACTGGATGGTTTTGTGTGTCAACTTGACACAATCTGGAGTTATCACAGAGAAAGGAGCCTCCCTTGAGGACATGCCTCCATGAGATCCAGCTGTAAGGCATTTTCTCAACTAGTGATCAGGGGTGGGAGGGCCCCTTGTGGGTGGTGCCATCCCTGGGCTGGTAGTCCTGGGTTCTATATGAAAGCAAGCTGAGCAAGTCAGTAAGTAACATCCCTCCATGGCCTCTGCATTAGCTTCTGCTTCCTGACCTGCTTGAGTTCGAGTCTTGACTTCATCACCAAGTAATGAACAACAATGTGGAAGTATAAGCTGAATAAACCCTTTCCTTCTCAACTTGCTTTTTGGTCATGATGTTTTGTGCAGGAATAAAAACCCTAACTAAGACAGGTGGATTGCTAGCCTCAAAGAATAAAACACATCTCACCCCCAGGAACTAGTGGTCAAAATCAGCAATGCACTGGACACAGAAACACTGCTCAAGCAGGCCTCTTGGTTGTTGGGAAAATAGCTGTTGCAAGACTACCCACTGTCTTTGCAGCAAGGAATCAGTCACAGAAGTCAGACAAGAAAAAGTAATAGAAGGTGGGAAAGGAAAGTCCCCTTTGATAGGTTATTTCCCTGCCACCGGTGAGATGAGCCAATTTAAACCAGATTAGATTATATTAAAGGCAGGTTTATTGGGAAGCTGCTCTCACGTGATTGAGTTCACTGGCCCCAAGCACCAAGGCATGGGGAAAGGGGTGGGGAGTAGAGAAGGGAGAGAAAAAGAAGAAAGTGGGCATGCACAGAGATAGAAAAGGAGAGAAGAGGGAGAGGCCAAAAATGTCTGGATTATATAGGGAGGAGCCTCTCAGAGGAGGGCAGACCAGCCCATGGGCTGGAAAGTTCAGGGTTGGGGGCAGGTATGGCTAGGTAAGGACTAAGGGATGCTGAGAGAGCCTGAAAGCCAGGTCTGCTTTGGTATGTAAACTTTGCACCTCAGTTCCTTGTCCAGGTTGAAACCAAACACCTTTGGCCGCAGAAGGTAAGAGTATCCTGGAAAAGCCAGAGGAAGGAAAAGGAAAAGTGAAATGTTGCACCAAAGCTGCCTGTGTTAGGTGCTTTTCTGCTGCTGGGATAAGACACATGGCCAGAGATGACAATATCAGGAAGGGTTCTGTCACCATGCGGAGGCGTGACAACAAGAAGCAGGCATGGGCATGGGGACTGAACCTTGAGAGTTCACATCTTCAAATGCAAGCAAGAGGCGGAGAGAACAAGAAGTGGGAGTAACCTTATAAACCAGTAAAGCCTACCCCCAATGGCATACTTCTCACAGCAGAGTTCCACCTCCTAAAAGTTCCACAGCCTTCCCAGCATGACCAGCCAGGGACCTCTAAGTCTCCAGTCTTCAAATGTAGGAGCTTGTGAAGGATGCTTTTATTCAAACACCCCCCAAACCCCACCATGAATATGTTTTCAAGAGCAGAACAAGGGACCCAGGCCAGGAACCAGATGTAAGAATGATAATGCGTGTCTACAGCCATACTGCCTTGAATGCATCCAAAGCTAAGCAGGGTCTGGTCTGGTTAGTCTTAGTACTTGATGGAAGAGGATAATGGACTATCTTTCTATGTGCTCAATTACGAGCAAAGCCTGACACGGCAGATAGGAAGACACCGTCTAAATGGCAATTCAGAAGAAAAATATAGACAAGAAAATTAAAGTACATGAGGAAAACCTGTACTTCTGTTTGGATTGCTTATTTTGTTTTGTTTCCACGGTGATGGGGATGAATTCAGGGTCTAGATAGATCGCAAGGCCTCAGACACACTGGGCAAGTGCCCTACCCAGCAAAATTGCAAATACTCCTTAAAAATGTGGTATTCACCAGAATAGAGCCGGATCTCCTGTTCCTGAAGAGCTGTATTTAAAACTATACATTAGGTTAATGTATAAGTTTCATGGAGTTTTTTTTCTGAAATCAAATAAATATTTTCTAAATTTTATATTAAAAATAGAAAATAGCTTTAAGATGTAAAGATGAAACAATGAAGGGAGACTTACTAGATATAAGTAAAAATATAGCCTCTGATTAAAACAGTGTATTGTTGGAACATAATTCAGCGAAACAATGGAAGGTATGGAATTCCTTAAATAAACCTAAATACAGGTAGAAATGGAGCATATTTCTAAGCCAATGTCTCTCGGGACTCAGAGGGAAACATGAAGCTTTTGGGCTGCTTGAAAAGCTCTAGGCTCCCTGACACTTGCCGCCACAGCTCACAGTGCTCACAGGTCGGAGTTAAAGTGGATCTGAGACCTAAGTGGAAATAGAGGACACGTGCTAACATCAAGAAAAGGAGCGGGTGTGTTTCTCCAAAACCTGGATATGGCAAGACAAGATGGTGGAGAGGTTCCTCCATCTTACATTCGTGTTGAGACCATTTTGATGTCCTCGATGGCACACCGCATGGAAAGTTACCCAGTTCTGTTCTAGGAACCCGAGGTCAAGATAGCTCAGTTAACTGCCCACCTGTGCAAATCTCCTCCTCCAGCTAATTGCTAATCTTAGTGTCTGTGAAGCTGCTGACTTATGGAAAACCTCCCCCTGTAGCTACTGGGCAAGGTACCAGGATGTGGTATTTGCCTTTAAACATCCCCTATTCTAAACACTCAGTACTACAATTGAGTCCCAAATACCTGAGTGTAGTCCCAGCCAGCTAGAATAAAGACTTTCAGTGGGTTCTAGACTGTGTCTGAGTGGTCTTCTAAGACGGGATTCTCATGACAACAGGAAGCATGGGTCTGGTTGAGATGCAGACTAAATAGCAATAGAATGAAAGGTAGGTAGATCAGGGGTGGGACAACCTACTTCTTTAGTGGTATGGTAGAACTCACTGAGACTGTGTAGGTGTGTGCATGTGTGCCTTTGTGCCTGTGTGCTTGTGTGTATGCATGCCTGTGCCTGTGAGTGTGTGGAGGGACGTAGTATGTGGGTACATAAACCCATGTATGTGCATGTGCCAGTATGACAGTGTGTGTGTGTGTGTGTGTGTGTGTGTGTGTGTGTGTGTTTGGTGGTGTACTTATGTGGGTGTATTAGTAAATGAACCCATGTGTGTATATGCAGAAGTTGGGTGTTTTCTTCTATTGTAGTCTTTCTTATTGCCTTGAGACAGGTTCTCTCACTGAACTGGATGCGGTTTAGACTAGTCTCATGATCTGTTCTCACCTTGCAATGCTGGGGTTACAGGCACATGAGGCCATGCTCTGTTTTCATAACTGGTCCAGAGGATTTATTTTAACCTCAGGTCCTCATGTTTGTAGAACAAGAACTCTTACCCATCAAGGCATTTGCCCAGTGCCATCCTTTGTGGTTTCTTGAATCAATATTTTGTGAAAAGTAAGTGAACATTTACTTTGAAAGACAGAGCCCACCTCCTACCCCAAAGAGTACCCACCCAGTCCCGGACTGAGCAGCACTCACAGTTCATTAGGAGGATGCATTGGAGGTGAACGCAGCTTTGTAGGCCACATGAAGACACCATTCCAGTTACATGAGCCCTGGCTCCACCATCAGAGAGTCCTTCCTGTCCTGACTGTGGCTGACTCTCAGACCGTTAGAGGTTCCTTCAGAACTTCCCCAACCTGAAAATCACTTCTTGAAAATGCTGCCATGCTGCCCAGACCACCAAATACTGTTCACACCACTGAATACTGCTCACACCACAAATAACACACACACACACACACACACACACACACACTAAAGAACAATGTTCACACCACTGAATACTGCTCACACCACAAATAACACACACACACACACACACACTAAAGAACAATGTTCACACCACCGAATACTGCTCACACCACAAATAACACACTAAAAAACAATGCTTACACCGCTGAGTACTGCTCATACCACAAATAATGCTCACACTACAGAATGATGCTCACACTGCTGAGTATTCCTCACACCACAAGTAATGTTCATACTACAGAATAACACTCACACCACCGAATACTGCTCACACAACTGCATAGTCTCATGGTTCTGTTTATAGAACAGCTACAAGATATTTTTGGTTTATATGCTCATTTAAAAAATGCTTTTTATAGTAGAATAAGATAAATATTTCAAAAAGATATTGCATAATTCAAGTTTCTGAGACCCTAATTATCAAACACCTGCATTTTACAGAGTAGGAAAAATTAGAAAGTGTTGGGATAAATGAAAATGTGCCTTCATTCACACTGGGAAGCACCTGTTGTTTGTGAGACAGTCCTGGACTCAGCTATGGTTAGATCACATGTGACAAACTTGCTCCATCCATGTCAACATGTAAATGTTCATACTTCTTACTTGTTTCTTCATCACTGTTCAGTGTGTAAACTCATGTCACTCATATACACACAACTCTACCCTATAGCACCCATGCTTTGAGAACAGGAGTGATCAAAACACACTGACATAGGCCCAAGTTTCCACTGAGGCAAGACCCTGTATCTCAGATACACATCCGCACATTTGCCTCTCTGGACCTCCCAGTGCCCAGCATTGCCCAGGTCCACATGTCCATACATTTCTGGTTAACATTGTCTAGGTTACTGAGAAAAGCAGAGCAAAGCCCTGGATTGGAACCCTACAGGCAGGAACAGATGAGTAGAGTCACCTAGAGATGGAGTCAAGGCTATCTGACCAGGTCAGGTTGTGGTTGACTCCTACAAGCTCGTGCTGAAATGGCATCAGATGTCACAAATCTTCTATGGAAGTCCTGGAATGACACTTTAAACCTATTGCTGTCTGCAGATGGCCTTCTAGGTTGTCATCATCAAAGCAAAACATGGCTTAGAAATGACATATTCTAAACCCTCAGACCTGCAGGATAGACTTGGCTCAGGCTGCCCCAACTAATACTGCCTATAAAATACAGCCAAGTATCTCAAAGTAAAGAAATGGACCAAGGCCCAGCAGAACATCATCTCTCTTCCAACTCTAGACTGTCCTTTTTGCTCCACAGCCCCCAAACTTCATGCATGGTTCAAGATACCTTAAGGAATTCACCTTGCACCCAGCCTCCTTAGGCAACATGTAGCCAAGAAGAGCTTTAAATCTTGAAGAGGCTTTCCTGTAAATCTGCCTTTAGATGCATATTTAAAAACACAAGCATTCCTAGAGGTGAACATGTAGCTAAGAGGCTGATGTTTTTTTTTTTTCTGAAGATATTTTCATTATTTGATAAAGATTTAAATGGATTTTAACTACCTCCCTAGATAGTCCTTTTTAAATGTTTTAATTTTAAGGCCTTGCTGGCTTAATACATTATATGGTGCATAATCAGGTTATATATTCTCCATCCTATCTCAGCCTGAAAAATAAGAAGATAGGATTATAGTAATACCTCTGCAGGGGCGATTAAGCTCAGCAATCACAGAGCAGAGCTGAGATCATCCCAGGTCCCAGCTAGGTCTGGTGGATGTTGATCCCCTCGCCTGTCCATACTAGTTCCCTAGCCTTTTCTAGCTCATCGCTGGCTCCATACTCAAGGAAGCTGGAGCAGAGACTCCTTCTCTGGGTGCAGATAGCAAGGATGACCTAGGAGGACACTCCTCCCCCATCATGCCAGTAGCATTCAATGGGACTGGAGTCCATTATAGTCCAGGGGCTTCATATCTGTCCCCTCTACTCTCTGTGACCTCTATTACATGAGAATGCCTATCTAAGTAGGGAAAGAAACCTGGGTTGTCAATGTTTCAAGAGCTTGCCCATCTAGCCCTGAATTCTCTGGTCCACAGGAAGATGCACATGGGTATCCCTTGCAAGATGCTTCTTCTGAGCCTCAAAGAAGCTTGCAAAAAAATTTTCCCAGGTACTGTAGGTACTGGGAAGCTGATGCTTTAGGTGAATGACTCTTAGCATAGCCAAGAAAAGTTCTCTAATGGGTTTCATCTCTTACCAGCTGCCCCAGGACAGTGAAGCTGTGCTGGACACCCAAGTCTTCAAGCCGTCCTGTCCATGCTCTAGGACCAGACTGAGGGCTCACTGCCTCTCTGTGACTCAGTTATAAAGTTGGGCTGTCATTTGATGCTTCTGTGTCTATGTGAGGTTTGTGTGAGAGGCCTTCTTCATACTGCGGGCAGGGGGGGGGGGGTCACCTGATATGGATAGAGCTGTTCTGCAGGGACACAGCTTCCACTGACCCACAGCTTTCTTTTGCAATTAGACATCAGGTTGGGGTGGTCCATTCCCACTTCTCTTTCCCACTCTTGGAGTTCTCCAAGGATACGGCAAGACTTAGACACTTTGCCATCTGCAGCTGGAGTTCTGGTGGAGACATGGAGTTCAGACAGCCAAGAACCGCCCCCCGCCCAAGGACCAGCACACTTCAGATGTCAGCCCTAGATTTGCTGTTCCGACTTACCAAGTAGCTGCATGGATTTCAGCCTGGCCAAGAAGCAGAGACTAAATGAATCAGCACAAGAAACAATTTACTGCTGAGGCTGGTGAGCAAGGGCAGAACTTCATTTGCTTCCATGGACTTGGTGGAGGCATGCAGAGGAGAGAGGCTCTGGTTTGTACAAGCCATTTTCACTCTAAAATACGGGGTAGGCTGCAGGGAGGGTGAAAACTGCAAGAACTATTTATTATGTGTAGGACGGTAATAAATATTTCTTTTATATCCTAAATAAAATCTAAAAATTCAGAGTGTTTTGTGGGCCTCTTTTATGTCTTCCCATTATGGTCCTGGGCCTGTGATTTAGCTGAAATTTAGTGTAGTGAAAATGTGCTGCCAAGAGTTCTTTCTGACCCCAGGGAAGAGCCATTTGGGACAACTGTCCCTTCACAGTCCATAGAGCCTGTCTTGAAAGGAGTCCCACCCAAGCAGGTAAGAATTGGATGCCATGACAAGGAGCTGTGACTGGGAGTCCAGCCAGAAGGTGGATCACATAGTGTGCTTGCTTCTCATCTGGGTGATGAATTATCAAGATCCTTCCTTTTAATCGTAGGCCTGCTAATGGATAAGAAGAGACCTCTTTGCAAGTGCCTTTGAATCAAGAAAGCATTTCAATGCTGTTAGTCCAAGAGGCAGGGGAGGGGTAGGAGGGAAGGGGAGGAGGGGTGCAGAGCCTTGACTTTGTTATTAGATGTGAGCATTGGAGAGGCAGAGGATGTCAGAGTGGCAGTAAAAGTGATTCATTCCTCAGCACACTTTGCCAGAGGTGATTTATTGTAAAGAGCATATGGGACACCCACATTTTGCAACTTCATGGCAGAATTAGAGGACTAAAATGGAGAGATTCGTCTCCAATGGACGTGGAGATGAATCAAGGGAAATCCCCACTGGAGTCCACACTGCCTCTGTTGGAATGCTCCAAGGAGCAATCTGTCCTCTCACGGGAGTGATCATCCCATTTGTTCTCATTTCCTTGACTTCTACACACTCTAGGAGACAGGATTCCACCGAGGGATGATCACAGGGGCTGGGCCACTTCCCCTGGGAGTCCTACACTGAAGAGAGGTTAAGGATCTGGGTAGGGGTGCATGAAGGCACAAAGATGTGGATGCTAAAATCTGAGAGGTGCAAGCAATGTAGAGGCTTCTGGAACCTTGGGCTGTCACACACACACACACACACACATACACACACACACACACACACACACACACACACACAAACCCCTACCATATTCCAGTTTAAGCTTTAATGGAGAAAAATTCACCCTCCTGGCACACTGCTGGTTAGTTTAGGACACTGTCATCTTCAGAAACTGCCATCAAGCCTTGGAGGATCAGAATCACACCTGAGGCCGCATAGTGCAGGAGGACATCCTTAAGGATTCGGCAAGAGAAATATTCTAGAATGAAACATCACATCCAAAACTTCTCCCTTGAAAGGGAAACTTCAGCCTCCTAACTCCATCTCTATCTTATACAGTCTTGGTATTGTGGGAGTGGAACAGAGTCTGGGGGACCCTGCTGAAGTACCTGAGTTCTCCTGTCTTAGGACAAAGAATTAGACAGGGGAAAATGGTTAGAAAGAGAGAGCATTTATTAGAAAATGGAGAGCATTCCTGAGAGCAAGACTGGGCTAATAAGCTGAGGGAAATTCTGGGTAACAGGTCCACGACTGATAGGACATTTACACAGCACCACTACCCATGTTTGTATGCCACAAACTTTTCTAAAGCACGCTCTGTTTGTTATAAGAAGCCCAGATGTTGAAGGACTTCCAGTCTTTCTCTGTCCATAGGCTTCTTTAAATGTTGATCTTGATGCCTCTCCTTTTTCCCTATTCTCTGGCCACGGTGATTTATTCAGGTGACTGGGAAGCAGGTAGACAGATGGGTCTCAGTTAAGATGAAGAGGGGCAGGATGTAACAGTAGGTGGAAGGAACAGTGGTTTCTGACCCTGTGCCCAATGAGCTTCTGGAACCTGTGGCACATACACAGAAGCACACACACACACACACACACACACACACACACACACACAGAGGCATACACATACACATACACACCTCCCCGGCCATGCAACAGTTCATAAAAAGCCACAGAAAACCAGAGGTAAAAACTAGCTAAGAGAAATATATATATATATATATATATATGTATATATATGTATATGTATATATATATATGTATATATGTATATATATATATATAATCTATATATTAGACTGGACGACATAGACATCTACAGTGGGGAGAAGGCATGGGCTTATGTAGGTAGCTGTGCTATAAGTGAGGCTATTGATGAGCAGCCTCATGTCTGAAGCTCCAGCAGTGGCAGGAGTCTTTGTGTATAACATACTGGGTCTGCAGTGCTGCCCAGGAGGCTGTTGAGTTCAAGAACAAAGCAGAGCCTTGGTTCCCCACTTTCTGGGCAGGAGGCTGGGGAAAGCTCAAAGAAAGAGAATATTCAGACTGAGGGGAAGGGATTTGTGCATAAGCTGAGATATTGAACAAGAATGGCCAGGGTGAAGTCTCTCCTTAATCTAGAAGCGTCCCTAAGTGTCTTCTAGCCTGGCAGGCCTACAGAGTACCTGCAGGTGGGCATCTCCCATTAGGCCCTTCTGAGAGTGTACATGCTTAGTACCTACCTCCTGGCACAGGAGGAACCAGCACTGTGATATAGTCAAGGTCTAGACATCTAGGGAACTGAGAATGTGGATCTGGTCCTGGGAGAGAAGATGAAGCGGGTGCACAGATGTTTGCCGCACACTAGAAAACCCTGGCCACAGATGACAGTCTTTTTTCCCTTACCATTCCAACTATGCTAAAAGTATAAAAGCAGCCAATAGCAAGGTTCCCTCTCCCAAAGTCATTAGGCCGCCTGTCTCCAGACGGGCTGTTTCCTGCCAGGTGGCCCACTAAACCCTGTAATTAAGATCTTCCCACAAGGTTGGACACCTCAATATTTGGAGACTTTATGAGGAATGCAAGAATCCCCAAGGCAGAGTCCTTCAGAGACTGCTCAGGCAGAGTGGGACAGACCCAGAGCTGACAAAGCCTTATAAATTCTAGCTTACCTGTGAGAGGCATGGGAGCTCTATGAGCAGAGACCTGCTGACACAAAGCTTCTGGAGGGAAAGGCACTAGGCTGAAGGAAGGTATTTAGAATATGTGTAGTGAGAACTGGTGGCCATGGGATTCACAAAGAAGGAATCTTTTCCCTCAAGACAAGAGCAGGCAGAGGCAGCAGCCAGAGAGCTGGGCACCAAGGGCTGACATGTACTCATGAGACCCTCTTGCCATTCTTGAGACTGCTTGGTTTTCCTAAGTCATGCCAAGGCCTGTATGAGCTGTGCAAAATATGACATCTCTGTTGTTTATGCTCAATATGCTGGGGTGGACAATTCGGCACCCTTTCTAACTCTCCCAAGCATCCTTCAAATCCCAGAGGAAATCACTGGAGAAGAGTCCCAGTGTTGCAATTGGTCTTCAAAGAGTAGAGCTGGGAGAGTCAGGATGAAGTGCCGTGGGTGCCTCATGGCAGCGTGCCTGAGCAGGTGGCTTGAGGGCTCGGCAGAAGGCAGATGAAGCTGTTATTCGGGCTGCTCACTCACAAGAGCATTCCATTTCAACACAATCTCTGTTTGTGGGTTATCCCATCAGTGCCCAGAGCAAATTGTCTGCTTGAGGCTCTGACAGCAATGAGTTGGCAAAGTCATTTGGTAACAAACTTTTATGTGTGGAGGACCGAAGCGTCTGGAGCAGGACAGCAGCTGTTTTCATTTGTGGTTTGCAAACCGAGGTCATAGGAGGGTGAGAGCGTTGGATGGGGTGACCAGGATGGAAGTAATTCATCATTTGAGGAACGTGTCACCGGCATTGCAAACCCACATGCAGCCTGGATGGGCTGTCTCAGAAAACAAGCACCTAGATGCCAGATGAACAGAGGAGTTGTTACCCTACAAACATCTCCCTTCCTGCTCCTCCAAGGTTTGTCAGATCAGGAATGGACTTATGCGCCTGCTTCTGGCTGATGTTTCATGCTGCTAGAGGTGACTCATTCAGTCACCCAGGAGAACAGATACCTCAGGGATTGGAAGCTGGTCTGCAGAATGGAAGGCCAAGTAGGAGCCAGACTGTCCCCCAAGGACTCCAGGACTGTTCCCCAAGGACTCCAGGACTGTTCCCCAAGGACTCCAGGACTGTTCCCCAAGTTAAATGTGAAATAAGCTTACAGATCATAGCTCAGAGGTGAGTTGTTCGAGGTCACTGATAAGAATAGTTGCTATCTTGTATGAGTAAATGACAGTCCCTTAGGTTGTCATGTTTCCAAAGAAAGCCAGTGAGGGTGGACAGGCAGGGTTTGGAAAAAGGGAGGGAGAAAAAATGGGCAAATGTCAATAGAATGAATCCATTGCTATCTAAATGGCTAACGGGGGTCATGGGGTATGCCAGACCTCAACTGCTGTCCATAACTAAAATACAACTACAGGCTGTATCCTCCATTCTACTGTCTTGCCTGAGAGACTCTGGGCATCACCTCAGGAGGGCCTTCTTCTCCTCTAGGACGAGAGGGCTGTATAGTCATCATTAGCTTTCTGGCCTTGGGATACTTATTCTTCTTCAGAAACGAAGTTGGAATGGAGGGAGAAAAAGGAGAAAGGAAAGAAAGGAGAGGTAGATAAAGAGAAGGAAGGATGGAGGAAGGGAGGGATGTTGGGAAGAAGAAAGAAGGGCAAGGAGGAAGGGAAGAAGAGAGACATAGAGTTGTACATCAAGCCTGAGAGGAATGAGCTTATAGGAAACACAGTTCCAAGAACCAGGAGTAGCAGGGAGTTCAGCATGCCTGTCCCACCAGGACCAGGAACCAGGCCTTCAGTTGAGCACCTGGCAGGACTCCACTGCATGTATGGAGGAGATATTCAGAGGTCTTCCATGGGCTAACCACCACAGGGCAGTGTGAAAAGTCTCCCTAGAGCTGTTCCTCTCTGTGCCCTGGAGGAAGATTAGCACTGCAAATGACTGATACATCAGGCTCACTGTTACTCCAGAAGCCACACAAGACACCCCTTAATGGTGAGACAGAGACTTGGACAAGCAGAATCCCTGATCCGGGGGGGGGGGCGCTCATCAGGGATCAGAAAACCACTGATTCCTTGGTATAATTATTGTTTTATCTGCAATGTGAGTCACCACTCAAGCTAGCTAACATAGAGTCAGGGGTTGAGTTTCCTGCAGAGCATCTGCACTAGACAGGAAGTTCTAGTGTGACAGGGAAGGAATAACTCTCACCACCAATGAGAAGCTGAGAGCTGTTGGGTAGGGATACAGAAAGGGCACTGTGGGTAGGGAATTCACTAGCCTGGGCCAGAGCAGTGAATGTAGATTCCTTGGGAATGCTGTAGGGAGAAGGTGATCCCCATGGAGATTAGGATGGCAGTCATGCCACTGCCCACTACTTTCTGAAGTTTCATCAGCAGCTGCGGCAGGAAGACTGCCTGGCCTTCCAATACTCTCGTCCTTTGGGAGTATTCGGTGTCAGCTGATGGACTGACTCAGGCAGAGGATGTATTATTTATGATTATTTATTATTTAACACAGAGAGGTGACTATGGAGCTCACCCCTTGTCACGTTACTGGCATTTAGAATTATGGAGACAACAGCAGAACATAAAGGAAGTGGCAAGAGGAGCCTTGCTGAAGTTTGTTGTCTTTCTGGAATGACTTAAAGATTGCAAAAGGTAAGCCACACCTGCAGCCCTCAAAGGGGGAAGAGGATTCATATGTCACTGACGCATATGCCCATGGATTTGTACAGCATCCTTCTCTCCTTGGACTCATATCTGACTACAGTTGAACTCATCTGCATCATATACATACCCAATGATCCACAGATGGGCATGAATATAGAGGAGCTGTCATGTTTATGTGCACAAAAATGTTAGCTCCCACATATGTAGATGAAGACCCTAGCTACTTTCTTTACAGGTTGGGGTTGCCTATGAGTTATTGCCCCTGGACTGTGTCCCTCAGCGAGGCTGGGAACACATGGCCCTCTCCACATCCTGTTGAAAGCAATTCAGATGTAACTGTGTAGGGCCAATCTGTGTGCGTGTGACTGACACACAGACACCCACTCTGCTGTGTATGACAATAGCACTGCTGGTACCATTGGTGATGGCACAGGTCAGGGCTGACAGCAAGCATATGGTTCCTAAACAAGCATCATCGAGAAGGCTCAATGGAGCAGTGATTACGGCAGAAACGGAACCAGAGCTAAAGTTGAGGACGGCAAAGTCCTCAGTAGATGAGATACCGAAGGGACAGAAATGGTAGCCTTTTCCTTGTAGGTTCCCACTGTGTGACAGTTACCCAGAGTGTTTTGACCTGGAGCCCCCAGGATGACCAGGGAGGGAGATACAACCAACACCAACTCTCTCTTCCCCTCCCATGTCCATTCTGTTTCCACCGTTGCTAGACATGGAGGCATCTAGGAGTGAAGGGGTCCAAAGCTTGTCCTTTTCCTGCTATCCGCAGATGACAAGGAGTCCAACTGCAACAGAGGTGTGGGCACAGAGAGAGTGAGCCACATTAGAGGGGCAAGCCCAGAACTGGGAGTGAGTGGACTGATGGCTTCCCAAGGTGCTGAGACCCATCCCTGCCCACACTGTTTCCACTTTTCAGGGCATACTTACATTACTCACATCCCACACTATGCTGGTTGAGAGACATTTAAGAACTCCATTCAGGCTGTAGACATGGTGTTCTGTGCTCAAGTTACCAATCTCGCTGGGCAAATGAGTTCTCGGTGGCCACCCCATGTGGAAATGAGGACTGCTTTTGTCCAAACGCAGGGGTCCTGGAGGCTCCACCCTCCAAGCCCCATCCCCCAAGCTTCCACTTTTTCTCTAGCCCCTGTCCCAAAAGCCCAGAAGACAGCACCCCTAGTGGAACCAACACCCCCACCCTGACACCTTGCCTAGGTGGATTGGAATAGAGTTTTCCTAATGAGACAAAGACACATGAGTAGTTCTCCTAGGCTCTGGGGTGAAATTCCACCAAGCTCTTACCAGCATGGCCATACTTATCTGCCTCTCGCCAAACCAGGGCTATACCCTGTCCAGTCAGGTTGTACTGCAGTCATGGCTAAAGGCCTCTGTTCAGATAGGGAGTAGCTGTTCTAGTCATCTGTCATTACATTATTCATTAGTATCTGGACGTAGACCTCATAACCTCAGACACTTATGGTATTAGCAATTCTTTCTTTAAAAAGTCCTGTTCAAGCCACAGGGTGGTCTCCAGTTATGACTGTTCACTGGCATGCTGACTTGGCACCAGCCCCTCCAAAGCCTGACTGGAAAGTTTATTATCTCCGAGGTCAGGGCCAGTTAGGCTATAGATCTGTTGCTATCCTGATCCTAAGAAGGGCCATGAGTCACCCAACAGAGAAACTTGAATGGTTTATGGCATAGGTGTTAGGACCAGAGCTCATCAAGCAAGCATGGTATAGATGCCACCATACCCAAGTGCAGTCTAAGATGTGTGAGACCATGAAGAAGGCAGGCGAGGAGGCTGTCAGTGGGCGGCAAGGAACAAGGGCATTGTCTCTGAAGAGGGACTCCATGGCCTTGAAAGAAATAAGCTGACATTCAATAATCTAAAAAGCTAGTCTGCTGAGATTTTCAGCAGGGTGTGCCCCCATCCATAGCAGCAGGCAGGTGTAGGGAGCCGGGTCTGTTCCAGTATCCTGACACAGCATGGCATGCACTTACCTCCTTCTGCAATCTTCTGAAATTGGAAGTCTTTATTTAATTCACTTTTGCTGACTAAGAAAGTGGGGCGTGCCTCAGTCAGAAAACATGCTGGTTTAAAATATTTATTGGTTAAAAAAAATTTTAAATTTTTATACAAAGATGATGAGAAAAATCTCATGCAAACTCTGGGCATACAATAAAAATAACTCAAATAGTAATATGATGATTTTGTACAAAATAATTCTTCTTAGGAAGGACCTCTGACAGCCAGCATGGCTCCCTTCTCCTGGCTGGGATACACCTTCAGAGAAGCCAGTCACTCTTAGTCACCTGCAGGTGGTCACGATTCACACGAGTGTCAAATGTCTGGTTGTCACTGTGATGAATAATGGAACCCATTTCTACTACTCAGGAGACAAGGGGCCTTGATCTAGGGACACCATGGGAGGCCTGCACAAAAGGGGGTGATTCACAAAAATCTCGGGTAAATTCTAGACAGTCCTTTGGAGCGGAGGCAACACCTCAAGATGATTATCCACATTTCCTGCTGCTGCTTTGCCACAAACCTGCAGTGGGTTTATAATTTGTGTATATTACAAGTAATTTGCATAATTAAAACACTTAAAGACTCGACATCTCATGGCAATTAGAAATGCATCAAACTGGGAACAATGTACAAAAGAGGGAGCTTCAATATGAAACAGTAATTCTCTGAGAACATCCAGTGCCCCGGCCGCCTGGACTGAGCAGAGCAGCCGGCCACTGCCACCTAATTCCCCCCAAGCGCACACTCAGCTGCCTGCTGTCATATTGCATCTGCACAGACTCATCTCATCTTCCGGAGCCTTAGTCTGTTTTCCTTGTCCCGTTTTTTTAGGATAAGTATGAACTGGTTGAAAAAGTGCTCCTGATCCTTCCGCTTCTGAACAAGACGAAACCTCTGATCCCGGCCGTGTTTCTCCGCAAACTCTTTAAATGTGGTCCTGAAAAAGAAAGACAAAGAAAGGCATTTCTGAGACATCTTCCCAGAGAATGAGTCCTGTTTTACCTCAGTGTGACAAGCAAGCTCCCGGGGACAGGACCTCTGCAGGCCAATGGGCTTTGAGGGGCTAGGTCCTGCAGGGCTGTGACCTGATTTCACTTACACATCTCTGGCCTCTGCTCTCACTGAGCCTCCTCCTGCTACAGGGCTCCACATGTACTGGAGCTGTGTACCAAAGAAAGCCTTTCCTCTTTTCTTCCCCTAGTTGGTACCCACTCTTGCTTGGGAGCCCTGGTCTGCTTTGGGAATCAAATGTCCTCTAGAGACCCAGAGAGTGCTGAGGCAGTCTTTAGGTTCCCTTAACATGGAACTTAACTAGACCCTCCTGAACTGGGGTAGAGACACCAATCAGCTTGGCTCTTTAGTCTCTGCTGACATTGAGAGTCTAACCATGGCTGGTAGGGAGGGAGTTCTTGGTTTTCCCTGCAGAAAACCTCCTGTTGCCAAACCAGGGATCTTCTGGAGGAAACCATAGGGTCCAGCACTACCTGATAGTGGAGACAGACCTGTCAATCATAGGAGCTTAAGGGGTGATAATAGCGCCAGGTCTTTGGAGCAACACTAGAACCTAGAGAGGGAGTGGTCCCAACCTGCCCAGCTCTCAAGTGCAGCTTCCAGGAACGTCAGCTATGGAGTGGCCAAGAGCCCAGGATCTGGCATTAGCCAACCAGCCTTCCTCCCAGTCACAGCTTTCTGTGCCTGTCACCCAGAGTCCCCATTGTGGAAGATGGTTGGCTCTGAGCAATCAGTGTGCATAGGAAATCACTCTTTGCCCAGGAAACTCTTGCCATTCTTGCTCATTATCTTTATAGAGAAGTTTACATTTCCTTGACACATCCAATTACTGTGTTAAATTATTTCAGTTTATATAGCCTTTTATGGACAAATGACAAGTGTATATGGCCATGGTTGTTAAAAGGGTGGCCCTAGGATTTGGCTCCTCATCGTCTCCCTTCTTTCTGCATCCAGCTGCCTGCTCTTCCTGGGTCCTCTGAAAGGAAAGCTTCCTTCTCTGGCTTCCCTCATCTTTACTTCTGTCCTTCCTTCTCCATCTCTTCAACCCTGCTTCTCCCTCTAGTCGTTGCAGCCGCAGCTAGCATTGCACTTCTGTTAAGGCCTCTTCAAGGTTGACAGGCAATGCCACTCCCACCCAGATCACATTCGGGGCATCTCTTCAGAGAAGCATCACGGAAGAGGAGAAAAAAATGACAGCCCAGTGTGCCTCAGCCACATGGAGGGGTGGATCTGGCTTTCTGCTGGCTCTGGGGAGCTCAAGAAGTCACTGGAGTGACTGCCATGCACCTATGACCACACCCTGATGAACAGAGATGGCACCAGCATTCACTGTGCATCCCTGGGTGTCCTCATCCAAGCAGAGAGGTATGTACACTAGGTTATCCAGGAACATGGCCCCTGGATACTGTTATGACATGTTCTCAGGAGGGACCTGAGACAGACCACCAGGGTCAGTTTGGACAACAGCCAAGAGTATTAGAGACTAGAGTAGCTATTGCGGAAAACATCCTAAGGAACCTAAGCTAACTCCACCACCTTACCCCAAGGTCAACATGTCTACATCTTGGGAGGGCAAGGTGATAGTGAGGGACGAGAGAAGAAACTTCCAAGGGCAGATCTGGCAACATTTAAGATTATAAACAGCTTTGTAATTACGAAAATAATACATGCCAAGTATGTTTTCATAATATTTTAATATGTTCCACTGTAGTAAGCATTTTACTGTCTGCATGTTTCCTGCAAGTCACACTGTATCCCTTAAACACGCAGTAACATTTAGCTACAGCACAGCTGAAGAGGAAATCTAGCATCAAATAGGGATGTGTTTAAGCCTATTTGATTTCTCTCACTCATGGTCTGTGGTGTATGTGTGGGGGTCAGGGTGGAGTGGGGATATGCATGTGATGTATGTATATAATGGAGTATGTGTGTAACAAGGAGCAGCTGATGGTGTATGTATGATGAGTGTATATGTTCATTGTGGGATTTGTGAATATGTAATGTGTGTGTGGTGGTATGTGTGTGATGGATCTGTGTATGTGTGGTAGATTGTGTGGGTGGTATATGTAATATGGCGGGTACATGATGGAATGAGATGTTTGTGTATATATGTGTGTTGTGGGGTTATGGTACGTGTGTTTGTGTGATGTGTATGTGTTGAGATGTATATGTGATGCATATATAATGGGATTAATGACATATGTGTGTAATGAGAAATAAGTGATATGTATATGTTTGTTGAGGGCTGTATGAGTTTGTGATATATGTGGTGGTAGTGGTGGTGGTGGTGGTGGTGGTGGTGTGTGTAGTGTGTATGTGTGTGCATGCTGTGGGGTATGGTGTGTGTGTATGATAAGAGATGTGTTTGACATGTGAGGTGTGTATATAAGGTGTGTAATGGGTGTGTATTTGTGAGTTCTATGTGAGATTTTTCTTCAGTTTGCTCAGTTCAGTCTATATCCCCCTCCATCTTCATGATACACTGTGGGACTTCAGGCTTGTCACTAGCATCTTACCAATGATCAGCAAGGGTGCCAGCTATCACTGTTGAGTGCCCTATGCTGGTCAGGGAGTAAGGACCACATGGCAGGACCTTGTGCTGTTTGTCTCTTCTGTCACTTTTTAATGTCAGTATGATTGCTTCCATTCAGATGAGATCATAAAATCACATGGATACCCAGCACCTTATGCCTGGGCCAGGTCAGGCCAGAACTTAAACAAGGTTCCAGAACCAGCCTCTAACTCCTCACTTCATCCCTGCCTCCCTCTCATGACCACTCCTGGGTAGATGAGGAGGTCAGAGCTGGGCCCAGTACTCAAGACTCTTTGACTGGAAGCCACCACTTTTTCAGATGACCAGACACACATTTGGTTTTTCCTTAGCATTTCCTGACATCCAAGCTGCACAGACTTTTTCTAATTCAGAAAGTCCTCCAGACAGGAAGAGTGATTTGTGAAGCATCATGCACCCAGTATGAGCTGTGCCCTCAGTTATGGACCAAACACGTGAGAGACCACATAAAGGAAAGACAAATATACATTCTTAGTATAATATTGCCAGTTATCATTTAAAATAAAAATATATAGGCTGGAGAGTTGTTAAGCCACAGTTAAGAGTGCTTTTCTAACCAAGCATATGGACTTGTGTTTGGATCCTATGTAGTAAACCAGAAGTGGCCCCGTTCACTCTATAACTCTGCCCATGGAAGACAGACACTGCAGGATCATTAGTTTGCAGAGTCAGGGTTTGCTGACCTTTTGAACTTTGTAGCAGAAACACAATCACTATGGTGGATTTACTTAGTATATCACACTATCTGCCAGACTGAGCAGTACCAGGTTCCCAAAGGGTTGCTAACTGGTCTTTCCTGTCAATATTCTAATGTCTTTGAAATGTTGTTATATATAGTGAAATAAGTTCTGCAATAATGACACATTTTTGGATCCAGAAAACACCTGGTATATGTCTCACTTCATACCTGGGTGATACTTTAGATTCTTCTAGAAGTTTCTTGAATTCTTCTTTGGCTAGCAACAATTTACTTTTCCTTTCCTTGTATTCTTCTTTGATTCTTGTCTTGACAAACTGCTCAAATATCTTAAAACAAATGCATGGAAGAAAGTCATCATGAAACTGAGTATTAGAATTTAAACGCTGTTTGCCAAAGACAGCACAGAAGCCCAGCATCTGAGGAAGGCAGTTCTTTGTCATGGCTACAGCACCTGTAAGCAAAGCTCTGCTGCCCACAGAACTGAGATCTCAAAGGAACACAGCCTCTGTCCCCACACGGCCCAGGGTGCTCCCTCCACACAGGCGGCACTTCTGGGCCAATCCTCAATCAGCTTAGCTCAGGGTCTTGAAGTGGATTGGAAAGCTCTGTTGTGCTCTAGAAGCTAGGAGCCTCTCTGTCTGCACCTCCACCCTGCAGTTTGAACTCTGAATGATGTTCACAGGACACATAACCTACCTGTACTCACATCATTGTTAAAGCATCCACAAGATGCTTAATCTGCTATACTGACTTCTATGGTTCTGTGATCGGCCTCTGAATCTCTAAAAAATGGCATGAACTTGTAGACATAAAGAACTCTGGCATCTCCCAGTCCCACACTCTAGTTTCCAGGAAACCTCATGTCTACATGGGGGACCCTGGGTCATGAAGAAGGTTCTCGGTACAAGAGGGGCCTCTCTCAAGGATGTCAAGTAGTATCTAGACTGTACCAACCATCAAGGTAGAAATTACAAAACAGGAAACCTGGCCCAAAGTATATTTTGAACAACCAAATAGCAAACCTGTTCCCAGTCTAGGGCATGAAAATACTGCCTGGTGTGCAGAGAGTATTCAACATTCTAGAGCAGGCTCTTTTCTCTCGGGAGCCAGGTACCACATAGGATTATGAACTTCTCTTTGCTACTCCCTAGAATAGAATAGAATGTCCTCTCCTTGCTGTTGCTTGCTTGTTTCCCTTGTTTGAGACAGGGTGTCATGTATTCTAGGCTGACTTTGAACATGCTATGAGCTTCAGATCCTCCTGCCTCCACCTCCTGAGTGTGAGGACTGCAAGTGTATGCCACTGTGTCTGGAGATGTCATCTGGGACTTCATGCATTCTGGGCAATCATTCTGTCAACTGAATCACATGCACAGCCTCAATGCTCTCCCTTTGTCACAGGGAGGGAGGCTACTCATTGCTCTACCATTAAAGAACATGTTGCTTGCAGACCATAAAGTCAAGGAAGAAGGACAAAGCTGTTCTAATCATAATGCTATAGCCCAGCATCCAGAACACTAAAAAATAAACAGAAGATCATTTAAATATTCATGTAAACATAAACAAAACCATCAATAAAAACCCACATGCCTTTTCACTGGTAAAGTCCATAACAGCTCTGTATCCATCCATACAGATCTGAGAGGTATGGACTGGTCCCCAGCAGCCCTGCCAGGGAATGGTGGGGGAGGGAGAAGTGATGGCTCACTTCAAAACCACCATTGTCTCTAGCCAATGCTATCTTCCTGTTTCATATCTTTCTGTTTTGTTTCTGATATTTGAAGAGGGGGAAACAGTGTCTTAATATGCTGTCCTTGGTGGCCTGGAACTCTTGATTCCACTTGCTTCAGCCTCCTGATGCCCTTGTCTCCGATCTACTATTTAATAGTGAACCTCTTCCAGGATGTTATGCAGGAAGTAGTACTCGCCTCCAGAGGCCTCTGCAGCGCTAAAGTGAAATATTCACCAGTACTACTTAAATTTTGACCATGTGCACACACATTTAAGTAAGAATATGATTGGGTTATTTTACCTTCAAGGCAAATAGTGAAGTGTGCTCTCCAGCAGTCCTCTAATTTAAGCAGAGAGAAGAAGCAAATGCAGGGCTGTTAGCCAACTAAAAGCGAGTGGCTCCATCATCAGCTAAGTTTTGCTCTATTAATTTTAAATGTGGGCAGAAAGGCTGGCTGGCTTTGGGGTCAGAGCATATGAGAACTGCCCATCTACCTCCCTGCCTAGGACCGTTTATCCACCTAATCAAATCATTCCCCTTTCTCTCTCCTTTTCCTGCATCGCTTTATGTAAGCTGCCATAACTCAACGTAGCAGGTATATTTCCCCTCTAACAAATTACACCAGTTTTACCCAAATTGGAGCACGACTTTTTAAAAGAGAGCACTGGCCGTTATCTCGTTTTCTGTGGGCTCTGGTGTAATAAAATGAAATACTTCTCGTTACCATAGAAACTGGACTGATTAGTGCTCCCTGGGTCTGGCTCTCTGTTTAGGTTCACTCCATCTCCTTTGCAGCCTGGATAACTTCACACCAGGAGCCTTAGCTTTCCCCTGTGAAAACTGCCATGAGAGGGCTCTGCCTATTCTATCAGATGCTTGCTCTCCAATCCATTTGTAATCTGGACTGTGCTTTCCAGGCACTGCTCCTTCTCTCATGCCATTGCTGTGCCTCTGGTCACACAACTGCAGCAGGGATAGGCATTGGACCAGGATGTTCTCTGGAGGGCCTAGTTCAAGAAGACCACGAGGTTGGCTCCCTTCCCATTGCAGCACATTAAGATAGAACTGACATCTCTCTTGGTGATTTCACAGGGACATCTGAATTTTTTTTTTTTTGACTAAACAGTGGATTCTTGGTGTAAGATGTTTCAAGATGCAAAAGAATGTGCCGAGGCAAGTGTTGACTACCCAAACAAGGACAATCACAACAACTCTCTCAGGCTGGCATCTGCCCCCTCTAACCAGGGTCTCTAGAAGCCCAGGCTCTCTAGCGTCTTAGGATGATCTGCCCCGAGACACCAGGAAGCGGATGATGGTTAGTAATGTCCAGCTCATGAACCCACTCCTTCCTAACTGGGTCCTTGCTCTCCTAGACCTGTTAAGAAATGTAACTTAAGCATCAAATTGAAATTGCTGAAAGACCTTATATTAAACAGGGCTTTTCTTTTGGCTCCTTCTAAAATGATGCTAGTCTCTAAAACATCACAGAAGATAAATGGTCAGATACCAAAAAGAAAGCAAAAACACCTCCCAAACAAAGATGACTATGTGCTGAAGCACAGCCTATATATTTATAGGATGTCTGAACACATTAACTGTTTCTAATGACTCTTCACACACAAGGCGAGCCTGCCTCAGGTGCTCACAGCATCTTATGGTGCAGATGAGCTTTCTTTCCTACAAAGAACAATTGAACTTTTTGCTTTTTAATAATGCAACAGAATGGTGAAATCGTATCAATTATTAAAATCTACAGTTTTCTTTAGTTATAGAACAATACCCATGTAGCCCAAACTCAGCCCACTGGATTGTGGGCTTAGTGTCCTCACAGAAACTCCACAAAAAGAATCCATTCCAAGCTTATGAAAGACCAAGTTGGAGATTCTAGGTGGCTAGTTCAAGATCCTCCTGAGCTACCCAGCCCCATACCCAGCCTGGTAGAGGAAGAGATTTTAGTTAAGGAGTAGGAGAGACAAAGGGTCCCTAGCTGGCTGAGACTGCTTGGGGGCTGCAGGCAAGGCCACAGAGGTATAGGAAGCCCTGCAACAGGCTGGCCTTAGCAGACCAGCTGATATTTTAAAATTAATAGCTAATAGTCCTCTTTCCATTCTTTAGGTAGATTATATTTTGTAGTACTTTACAGATTTATAGAAACTGTTGAAGAATATTGCAGAAAGGTCTCATAGCCATTTCCACATGTCTTTTTTAAATTATTTTATTTATTTACATTTAAAATGTTTGCCTCATCGCTTCTTGGCCTTTTGGCTAAGATCAAGTGTAAAATGTTTGCCTTCCTCCTGGTCCCCACTCCCAGAGTTCTTCACCCCATCCCTCATTCCTATCTTAGGGTCTGCTTATAGCCAACAACAGACTCAATATAAAACTGCACTCTCTTATGACTTATCCTGATCTTGATAAGATTCTGCCAGCTCACACATCAGTAGGTTCCTGGAGATCCTTGACAACAATCCTTCCTCTCTGCTAACACTGAAGCTCCTCCCTTTTTTGCAGTTGCTTTGTGTCTGAGTGTACATGAGGTGGGGGGCAGGGGAGTGACAGGGCCTCGAGAGGAGTCTAGCCAGCTCAGTGACTACAGGCATAGATAGCACTCTGACCTTAAAGCTCCTACAGGCATAGATAGCACTCTGACCTTAAAGCTCCTACCTGCATTCTGTTTCACAGCCCCAGCCAAGGTGTCCTCAGCCCCTCCCAGGCTACCTCCAGCATGCCCTCCTGCCTCCCCATCATCCCTCTGTCTACATAACCTGGAAAGGCAGAGCAGGCTCTGTGAACTTCTTCACAAGCAAGCCTGAGCAGAGATCCCTAGCAAGCCATTCCCATTCTTTCAAAGGGCCTGGTAGCATCCACTCCTGCCCAGCTCTGACCTTTTCTGGCACCTGTTTTCTAAACCAGTATGATTTACTTTCTTTGACTCTGGTCTGTGGCCACTCCTGGTTTTCCTACGATAGCATTATCACTTTAGGTGGAGCAGTGTGATCAACACACTGAGTGTAGCATTTGGAATGGGGTTGATGGTCCAAACTTTGCAATCTGATCCTAGAGTCCTTCCCTGCAGGGATCACAAGCAGACAGCAAGACAGAACAGCTCCAGGCATGAGACTCCCCTGCACCTCCAACTTCACTCCCAAGCTCTCAGACTGGCAGCCTTTCAGCTCTGTCTCACCTGGCTCCAGCATTACCTGTTTACGTTCCTCAGAGTTTAGCAGGAGATATCGTGGGTCAAACACAATTTTATGCAATTCTTTCTCCCAAGTAGAAAATGCTGACACCTGGAGAAAGATATTCAACAGAGCTGCTGTTAGCATCCGACTCTGAGCCTGGAGTGTGCTAAAATGATCAACAGGGTGGTTTTGTTTCTGGTTTTGTTTTGTTTTAAAGACAGTATTAAGGTACAGTGGATTCAGGAAGATGTCTTGTACAAGAATGTGGGATACATCAAATACACCATGAAAATTAATATGAAAAATATGAGGAAATTCAATTTCCAGATGTACGATACTACTACTTCTTCTGATGTATTCCAGGACCCTCCCACGATCCATGCTGCCTACAGGATAGGGAGGGGGCATTTCAACATCATATCTTGAATGCTGAGTGGATTCTTCTAAATGTTCTCAGAGCCCTGCAGGCCAGGCCACAGCAGTATGGGAAGCCCTGCAATAGGCTGGTCTTAGCAGACTTTCAGCTGATATTTTAAAATTAATAGCTAACAGTCTTCTTTCTATTCTTTAGGTAGGTTATATTTTATGGATTTACATATTTATAGAACATGTTGAAGAATACTGTAGAAAGGTCTCATAACCTCTTCCATGTGTCTTTTTAAAAATTAATTATTTTTTATTTACATTTACAATGTTGTCTCCCTCCCAGAGTTCTTCACTGCATCCCCTTTGCCTCTAAGAGGTGTTCCCTTCCCTCCCTCCTCCCACCCCAGTATCTCCCCAAGTGTCTTTTATCATTGAAATATAATATCAGTGAGCTTGTTGTGATACCATAAAAATTACCCCAGATTATTTGGATTTTTTATTACTTACTTACTTTATTTATTTACATCCCAAATAGTGCCCCCTCTCATTACTCCCTCAAAGAGTTCTTCCCCCATCTTCCTTCCCCTTAACTTCTGAGAGGGTAGTCCTCTAGATATCCCCCCACCCTGGGACATCAAGTCTCTACAGGATTAGGCATATTCTATCCCACTGAAGCCAGACAAAGCAGCCCTCTGCTATATATATGCCTGGGCCTCGGACCAGCCTGTGTATGCTCATTGGTTAGTGGCTCAGTCTTTGGAAGCTCCAGGAGTCCAGGTTAGTTGACACTGTTGGTCTTCCCATGGGATTGCCATCACCTTCAGTTCCTTCAATCCTTCCCCCCAATTCTTTCATAGAGGTCCCAGACCTCCATCCAGTGCTTGGCTGTATCTGCATCTGTCTCAGTCAGCTGCTGGGTAGAGCCTCTCAGAGGACAACCATGCTAGGCTCCTGTCATGCATGTCCTTTTGGGTCTAGGTTACCTTACTCAGGATGATATTTTCTAGTCTCATCCATCTATCTCAATTTTTTTTTCTGACCTAGAATTTCATGGTACACGGAGTCTCATGTTTGCTAAGGTCCTTCTACACTGGGCAAGTTTCCCAGATTTCTCCTTGTTTCTGATTACCTTGGTCCTTGGCAGATATGTTGCTCTGGCTTTCTATAGAACTCCTTCAGCATGGAAGATGACCACAGAGCCAACATGCCACTTCAATACATCATATCCTGAGTCTATACCATCCTTACGATTCATTAATGATGTGGACCCAGGACCCAGGCTAAAGCGCATGCCCACTGTCTCTTGGACAGATAGGTCATTTCTATATACTTCCCACACTACATTTTGGCAGGAGCTGTGTGCACGTCCCATATAGGAGGTCATATTCTGCCTCTGTGAGTGATTTTCAATCCTTCTGGTGGAATATCCTTCCATCTCCCACAGTGACTTCTTTATTTTGCCCTTTTCTGTGGCTGGGGGGTCATGTTGTTGTATGTTCATCTCCTGTGCTATCTCATTTTTGTTGCTGCGTAGCTATCTCAAATCCAGCTCTCTAGAGGTCTGTGGTTGGGCCCCAGTCTGTACATCTCTGCTGTGTTCATATCCTGCCTTGAAGGTACTACCTCACTTGCTGGTTTTTCCAGGGCTTCAGGTTCCTCTATACACTGTGGGCCTTAACCCTCCAATCAGCTGACTTCTCAGCAGCCTTGGTTTTCTTAATGAAAGGACAGAAATAGAAGCCAACACCTAGGCATCGGCACATTGCCACTGAGAAGCTCTTGCCTCCAGATTCTCAGCTGATAAACAAGGGAGCGTTTAAGTCATTTAAAAATAATTTGTTCATTTAAAAACATTGACTTAATATCGACTCTGCCTTGGCCCCATGCTGTGTGCTAAGAATGGAGAGAAAATAAATCAAGACCCTGGTATGAGAAAGACTCTGGTCTTGGGTAACACAGGTGATGGGAAATAAGAGGTTCTCAAGGACCATTCTGAAATAAGGATACTCATCCAGGCTTAGAGAGGGACCTAGGAGGATGCTCTTGGATGGGCTGTGCATTGTTGTAAAGGCTAACATTCATGAGCTCTAGAGAAGGCAGGAATTAAAGGGACTGGATAGGCCTGGGATGAAAGAGCTCATGGTAGGCTGGGAACAAGTAGATACACAGAGGCTCATGCAGGGGGCTCTGGCATGGTTGGAGCCTGGATGTTATCCTGAGGGCAAAGATCAGATCTGATACATGTTTGGAAAAGTCACAGGGATCTAATAGGGGATGGGACCTTGGACAGGAAGGGAGGAAAACTAATTAAGTTCACAAAACAAAATTCACTCATGTTTCAGTTTGCGTCTCATATTTTGAGCATGTGTTAGTTACACAGTTCACAGAGCTTGTTTGGGATGCTGTGGAAGCTTCCAGAGATACTGTCTAATTGGAGAAAGTAGGTCACTAGGGGAATCCTGACATATAAAACCTGCTTCCTGTTTTGTTTGAAGCTCCATAGTAGTATAAATGGCTATAGAATCCCGTCACTGTGGACTGAGCTGCTCTGCCATGGGCTCCGCACCAGAATGGACTAAAGCCTCTTGAAGCCAGAAGCCAGGGTAAACTGTTCTCCTCTAAGGATTGTGGTCACACTCTTTTTTTTTCTTCTATTTTTTTATTAGATGTTTTCTTTATTAACAATATCTCCTTTCCCAGGTTCCCCTCCAGAAAAAAGAAAGAAAGAAAGAAAGAAAGAAAGAAAGAAAGAAAGAAAGAAAGAAAGAAAGGAAGAAAGAAAGAAAGAGAAAAAAAAACAAAACTAAAACTAAAACAAAAACAAACCCCTGTTCCCTCCCCCCTCCCCCTGCTCACCATCCCACCCCTTCCTGCTTACTGGCCCTGGCATTCCCCTACACTGGGGCATAGAACCTTCACAGGGCCAAGGTCCTCTCCTCCCATTGATGACTGACTTGACCATCCTCTGCTATACACATGCTGCTGGAGCCATTAGTCCCCCTATGTGTACTCTTTGGTTGGAGTTTTAGCCCCTGGGAGCTCTGAGGGTACTAGTTAGTTCATATTGTTGTTTGTCCAAGGGGCTGCAAACCCTTCAGCTCCTTGGGTCCTCTCTCTAGCTCCTTCATGGTCACACTCTTAAGGTATTCCTGGGTGAGGACCCACTTCAACCAACACAAGTGTGTATGTACAACATACCAGAGAGGTTTCCTTAATAAACAATTCTATCTTTCATAATCAGTTCTTGTTGTATATCCCACAAACTCTTTGACTGGTGAGGTGATCCACATCCACATAGGACTATTCTCTATGACTGAGTACTTGGTACATTGTTGGTGACATACGGAGCAGGGGCTCTCTGAGTGAATGACTCTCACAGGTGTATCTGAAGCAGTGATGGACAGAGCTGTGACCAGACTCACCCAGCTCAGCCAGATCAGATTGTCACAGTCTACTGTGGACCATCTGAGGGTCCTTTAGAGAGGTCTGAGGGTAGCTATAAAGTAGGTCACACACCCAACTGTGACAGACTGTGTAGATTTGGGGAGATCTAGAGGTATAAGAAGGGAGTTAAAAACACATGTATAAAGCTTCTCAGAGGAGCTTGTCATTCATTAAGGTGGCAAAA
>NW_022196904.1:127437165-127440532 GCF_008632895.1 Mastomys coucha
ACACTCATATCTTGGCTGCAACTTACAGTGATAAACCAACTCAGTCATCTCGCCCACAGTCATGGCAGGTCCCATGTGCAGGGCCACGCTGGCATGATGCCCACTCTGTGGGTCCAGAGACCTTGCCATTCACTGCTACTTTCCTGACAGTGTCACCACCCTCTGTCACCTGATGCTTCTTTCATTACCTAGCATTTTATTTGATTAGGTCTCAAATGGTTGAATACTTTAGAAACATTCAGCCCCCCTCCTTCAGTGTTTCCCCTGAATCTGACTGTGACCTGTGTCCTTAGTCCTCTCTGTGGTCACACTCTGTGACCACTGTCACATGTCTTGATATCCATAGGACAAGAACATGTCCATCTGCTATCTAGGTGACCTGCTGCTGCCCTTGTCAGTGGGATAGTCTCAGTGCTTCTATCCCTGCCCCCATTCTTTACTTAATCCAATGTTCAGGATCATCTGCTGTCATCAAAATCCTGAGAGTATAGTGTTCTTCATGAACCAAACTGAGTGGTCCTGATTCTACTTCTAGCATCTTTTCCTAGAGATGGCAGTTGGGTTCCCTGCACATCATTTCTGCTGACTGAGTTCCCAGCTATCTTATCACTTCCATACTGGAGAAAACCGTAAGGCTAGAGGTGATTGGAGAGGGAGTATGCTATCTTGATAGATGATACTACCATCAGGTTGAAGCCTGTGTTGAGGAGTAACCTTCCAGGCAATGGCTGGCTATTATGAGGGTCCTGAGGCTGCAGACCCCATGTAGTACTGTGTCTTGAGGAGCTAGTGTTGAATCAGATGTGGATATAGGGAAATCCCCCATGCAGGAGGAACAGGTGGCCTGTTTGGAGCTCCCGGAACTTGGATTTTCATATTATTGAGATTTCCACTGGTCAAAATGTGAAAACAACCCTGTAGACAAATCCAGAAAGATTTCCCAGGTGGAGTAACAAGCCAGCAACATTGGATTGCACTATCTGGTGATGGTTGCCTGCTGTGTCTGAGTGAAGAATGTCATCTCCAAGTAGTTCCCCATCCCCAGCATCATTTGCTCTACCCACAACCTAAACCTTTATCAGTAAGTAACTCTTCATGCGAGTGTGAGAGTTCATCTCCTCTTCAGCTGGGTACCCAGCAACCTCCTGGTATGATCCTATACCCCCTCTCAGTTCTAATGTGGCTGCCCTCTAGACAGCCTAGCTGTGACCTGCTTCTTTTGGGAGCCCCATGTATCCCTGAGCATCATCTGTAGAGGACAAGATCCTCTACAGTATCTCAAATCCTGGTGGCTGCCTAGCTCCCCATTCTGTAGATGAGTAAGGGAGGCCCCATCAGACCGTGAGGGCAGTGATGGAGGAATTGTGCATGGAAAAAGACTGCCATCTGGGAGAGGGGCATTTACAAAGCATGGCCGGAGTAAACCATTCCACCTCAGTCCCAGCATTGGCCAAGCCTCTCCAGAAACCAAGGAAATCAGATTTTGTGCTTCTCCTGGGTATGATTCAGCTCTGAGATAAATGGCTTTCATTTAAACAAAATGATCAGGCATGTTCAAAGACGGCCAAAAGTGCAAGGGCACGGGTCCTGTCAGGCACTGACAGGCCCTGGCCATCTGGGGTTATTATTGTGGGTAAGACCTGAGCAGGCGTGTGGGAGTGACCAGAGCTGTCATTAACCACCCTGTCGTAGCAAGCAGAACATTCCCTTCATCCTCCTGGCTAAAAGGCCTTGTCATTTCCAATCCTTGAATCACATAGAATCTGGGGATCCCAGATGCTTAAGGGGGTGGGGCAGAAAGGGCTGGTACTCAGGTGGTGGCTGTTTGATAAATCCCAGCCCCCAAAAGGCTGGCAGGGTGCAGAATCCAGGCACTAATAGCCACATTGGGTCACAACTGATGCCTCCACTTGGGTGTTGCCTTTCACTCCTGCAGTGTGTGATCTACAGTGTCTAACCATGCAATCGTACTGCCCCTCTGGCATACTCAGGCTTCAAGCCTGTGATCTTTGATATCACTGACAGCAATTGACAGCTGGCCTGGAAGTCAGGAGCTGGGCTCTCCTCACATAGTTGATTGCCATCTTCAACACAAACCCAGTTACTTCTGACATTAATGTCCCTTACCAAATTTGATTACCAAGCACTGTATTGTCTCTCTTGATTCCCTGGTATATTGAGATGACTGCCTTAAACCTGGACCTCAACTACTTAGCCAATTAGAAATGACTTCTCCTTCATTAGCTACGAAGTGCTCTCAGAGGAAGTGACCTGACTCTAGGATACTCCACTCCTGACAGCACCACGGACCTCCAAAGCAAGGCCTGCCTCAGTCACAGTCTCCAAATGAGTCCGTCCCTTCCTTCAGCTCTAGGCCCATGAACACAGGTAAAGATAGGTGTTCAATGCCCCTTCCTAGACTCCAATGCAATGAATAAAGTCTTTATTCAATGTAATGATATGGTCAACATTATTCTATGTTGGTTTAAACACACAGGAAAAACAGACAGGTATGTGAAATGGCTGATTGCCATAGCTGCTGAGAGACTCCTGGGTTGCTTGGTCAGGGGCATGTCCCCCAACCCTCCAAGCTTCTTCTCAGTGCACGTGAACACATTGCCCTTCCCTTCCTTTCCATTCCACTTCCTCTTGGCTCTCATGCAAGGATACAGAGACCTTCCTCCCTGAGTACAGAGGCCAGAAGGGCTCTGAGGTAAGACAGACCACTGGAAACTTGACCATGCTTGAGAAGGGCTCACAGATGTGTCTCCCACTAGCTCTGTGGGAATTTGAATGTGCACTGCTCCCACAGGTTTCGTGTGAATGCGGTCATCAGCTGATGATGCTGTTTTGGAAAGTTGTGAAGCCTTTAGGAGGTAGAGCCTTGCTGGAGGAAGTGGGTCGCAGGAGATGGGGTGTGACATTGTCTAACCCAGCCCTTACTTCCTGTCTACTCTTTGCTTCATGATTGAGCACATAGTGCAATCAGAGGCCTCAAGCTCCTCCTGCCTCTGCACTTCCCCATCGTGACACACTTTATCTTCAAACCCTTTGCCCAAATAGCCTTTTCTTTCTTTCTCAAGTTGCCTTATTCAGGTAATTTGTTACAGCAATGAGGAAGATAATGAATATAAGTGGTAAAGATTCAAATTCCACAGGAATAGGCTTCAGTTTGAAGGAGCATTGGTTGCCTTCCCAATGTCCCTTTCCTGTGGCCTGTCACCTTAACATTCTGTAGGCTCTGTAGGGACAGAATCTTGCTTCTTCTTTTGAATGCTGCTCTCTTTATTGGACTCCCTGAGCATCTTTCAAGGATTTCTTTGTATGGCTCTGATGTTCCTGGCAAGTACAGATGGTTGTAGTTGGC
>NW_022196904.1:127440542-127467956 GCF_008632895.1 Mastomys coucha
CAGGCCTGGTATGGGAGGCTGCCTCTCCATTGCTGAATGTGAAATTGTGCTCGCTGTTTGAGGTCTCCAAAGCATAGCTCTGGCACAGGGGGCTTGGCACAGAAGATGTGTCTAAGATGCAAGTGCAGAATGCACAGCTGAGTAGGTAACCTGTGGTCCTCAGAGCCTAGGAGACTCCCCGATTTTTCATAAGACTCCTCTCTTAAGTTCAGGGAAGAGTTTTTTTTCCTTGGGTGGGAGTGGACCTCAGAGAGTAGAAATAGGGGTGGTCCTGAGGCCAGATAAGTCCAGGTGAACTGTAGGTAAATGTGGAAGTAAGGCCTGGGCCACAGGACAGGGCTGCTACTAGTAAGGATGACCTCACACTGGAGCATATCACTCTGAGCCCTACCTCTGGTGCTTGCAGTCTTGCCAAATAATAGTTTTGGCAATTACTTATATTTTTATTAATAAAATTGCACCTGGTTATTCCACACCCAGCTGACTTCATTCCATCTGAGGATTAGGGACTGTTAACTTGGAAATCAGACGAGGTGACCATGATCCACCACAGGTTATAGCTTTATCCAATTGCTTCTGGAGAGAAGGCCCTGGTCACACCTGAAAAAGCCCTGGTCACACCTGAGGCTCTATGTGGTCAAATCCAGAGAGCAGAATGAGAGCATAGAGGCAGGCCAAGAGAAACAAATGGACCAAAAGGATTTTAAAAAACAGTGAGTGGCAAATATTTAACCTTCTTGCTATTCAGTGCCGGTCGAATGTGCTGGCAAAATGAGCCCTTGGGAGTTCTCAGACAATGCTGATGGGAGACTATACTGAATTAAAACAGCCTCTTCAAAAACAGTGTTGTAACATATCAAATGTTTATATTGGGAAGGAAATAAATCATGGACACATGCACAGGCATACGTTCACACACACACACTCATATATGTGTGGATAAATGCATATTATTTAAAGAACAAAGATGGAAATATACCACATGAATTGAGATCCAAGTTTTCTAAATTAACAATAAATACTACTCCATCAAATAGTCCATTATTCATCAAAAGTATTTTCCAGGAGCTCAGGTAGAGTGTTTGCTTAGTTTTAGAAGTTCTCCAATAGCACACACACACACACACACACACACACACACACACACACACAGACACACACACACACACACACACACTCAAGAGAGGGAGAGATAGAGAGAGGTTTCATAAACATTCACACTGATTTAATTATGAGCTACTTGCAAGAACAGATAGTATGTACACACATTTGTAAACGTTGAATCTTATGGGATTGACTGAGAAGAAGAAATTGGTTCAAGTGTGTCCAATTGCAACTCAATATCAGGTATACTATAAAAGTCTTCAGTCTTGATTTTTTTAAAAGTCTCTTTAAATCTTATTTTATATTTTTGAGGTCCTGTGCATAGAACCCAGGACCATGCACACACATATCCCATTACATAAAAATCATTTCTAGGAAAAAAAAGTCTGAAATTAAGTATATTTCACTGGTGAATAATCCCCTTTTAGGGTAGGATTTGTGTTGGCTTTCTGATCTTAGTATAGTTTTGCAAAACCAGTTAATTTAATAACAATTTGGTATGCTCACCTCTTATTTTCCATGGGGAGCATGGGTTATACCATTTTATTTTATTAGAAAAAAGGTTCCATGTCCATAATACTCAAGACCTGCCCCAAGAACATGGAGCAGATAAGCTTCTCCATAAAATTCAAGGGCCATCAGATAACACACATACCTGCCCTCAGAACCACTTACGTACAGCATCTTCTCCTGTGACCATGATAATCAACCCCTCCTTTCAGCACCAGCCTGGCCCAGTGCCTGCCAAATCTCTACAGGGATCATAGTCATATGCTGTATGTGTTAGAAAGAAGGGGAAACCAGACATGCAACAGGCTGATGGCTGATGCCAATATGTAGACACTTGGGGTGGGTACCATGTGCCCTCTGCCTTTAAGCTGATGGACTAACTATGGAGCCTCTGTCTGTTCCACATTGTCCATACCGGGTTCAGAAGGACTCCATAGTGATCCTGGCTGTTCAGTGTGATCAATAGCCACTAGGTGATGAGTGTACCTATTAATCAATCTCTTCTGTATTTTGACATAATTGTGAACTCAAATTCCAGGGCCTCTCCTGGATCTGGCTGTGGTGTCGGCTAGTGTCTGTGAGGTTCACTTCTTCAGACAGACTGATTTTGGGAGCACCCAGAAGCAGCTCTGAGCCCCTACATTTCTTAGGTCCAACACTCTGAAAAGGACTTCTCTCTTCAGCCCTGGACAGGCAAGCACCAAGCAACAAGGATACTATAGAAAGAAACACTCCCAACACCTTCTCTCCCATGGACTCAGCTAAACAGACAGGAGAAAACCAACAACCTGCTACTCAATTAAATAGAGCTTTAAAAAAAAGGCCCCCTGTGATTTGTGCTTGTACAAGAACTAAATAAATAAAACAGAAAGCTTTATTGAGCCATCTCCTGCCAGCTACAAAAGCACATAACTAGAGCCCCTCCCTAGCCCATAATCCCTTGGGAAAAGCCAAGACCTGTCTTTTCAAAGTATTAGAATTCCTCCATGCCTGGCTTCATCATTCTGAAAGCACACAGGTTTCTGAACTAAGTACTCAGCAAATGCAATATAAAAATCTTGTTAATCACTCAGTCCATAAAGCGTGACCTTTCTACGGCTCATTCTTTAAGCAGCTAGAAGTCTCCTGGGCTCGGCTATCAAATTCTCATGAGCATGAGTGACTTATGAAATTGGCTGGCATATTTTATAAAGTCTGAGTATTGCGGGTGGTAGCCTTGCTTTATGATGGGGCTGTAAACTTAGATTGGCCTGTTCTACTCCAGGACTGAAGGGGTTCATGGACCTTTTTTGAGTCAGTGCGGCACTGGGACATTGATTGTCACACACCTATTGTTCTTGCTGATTTTCATATGAGCTTCTCAAAATCAAGCACTGAGCTGAATCGTCTGGCGTGATGAGTTAAGTATGCACTGAAATATCATTAGTAAAATCCCTCCAGCAAGGCTCTTTGGAGACCTTTAGGGTCCTGTGATCTTACCCTACCCAGTCCTTGCCTAGGAAGGCAATGTCAGCCCCAGTTGCTATCCCTACAAGTTGCTGGAAGACTGCATTAAGACGTTGCACTCAATGATTTCCAAAATTAAAAGCTGAAAGTTAGACAAAAGAATGGAGTGACATTTCCCCTTGTATTTCTCAAAAGTTCATGACCAGAGAGATGGCTTAAGGGTTCTTGCTACAGTGCCATAAGACCTGAGTCCAATCCCCAGGGCCCATAAAGTAGAAATAAAGAACAGACATTATCAAGTTGTCCTCTAACTTTAACATGTGTCCTATGTGACACGCAATAAATAAATAAATGTAAATTAAAAAAAAATTCATGGTACCCATGCTGGTCCAGCTGGCTAGGACCCTGTAGAAGTGATCAGACAGAGTCTTCATGGCTGGAAGCTGTTCAGAGTAGGGGGCATGAATACTGAGACAGTCTTATAGCATAAGAGTATTTCAAGGAATCTCGGAAGCCACGGAGCTAAACTCAGGCACTCGGCCTTGGGGGAGATGGATGGATGGTCCATTCTCCTAATGGCTCCCACACTATCCTGTGTCTGTTCTGCAGGGCAAAAGGGCAGCACCTGGAAAACAAACAACAGCCTTTCCAGGGAACAAACCTTCCTCACACCATCCATGCGCTCCTCTGACGCTTGCACGAGCCAGTTGGGTGCACATGAGGAAGATGCCAGTCCCAGCCTCCACAGGACACCCAGGAAATCCCAGGGAAATGGTTCAGGGCATCCTTTGTGCCCTGGGGTCCATCATGGCAAAAGCAGTTGCACTATGGCAGGGACAGGAGCCCACATGGAGTGTCCCAGGGCAGACTAAGGAGGATGTTTGAGTGAAGGAAACACTGAAGTCTTGCACAATGAAGTTACCACTAGGCTCCAATGTTAAGGCTAGATGTGAGGGAATCACCTGAACCCATTCATACCCTGTCACCTTTGGCTCTTCCGGTTTCTGAGACCAAAAACAAGTTTAATTTTGAGAGACGGGTACATAAATAGGTACACACGTTCCTGTTCATAATGTGAAGAAAAACCTACCTGATGGGTAGGTGGGGGTGAATACTTTTCTGCTAGAGTCCTGAGGAGCCATCCCTGCCTCTGTTCCTCCTTTCTTTGGTAAGCACCCAGTGTCCAGCTAGGCCCTGCCTGCTGTAGGAGTAACGATCCAGCCTTTGCTCTCTCCCCATAGCCCTGTCTTGTGCCCTCTCTGTATCTGCTGCAGAGAAGGCAAAGGTGTCTCCAGGAGACAACCTGGCAGGGAGAAGCATGCCACTGCAGAGTTTGGGAATTTGCTTTGGATTCACAAGGCCATTACCGTATTCATTACAATTATCCTCACACAGACTTCATTACTGCCTTCTGTGTTCAGCTGCACTCAGTGAAGAAATCCAACTGGGCTACAATATTGTATTGGCTCATTTTGTGCCCGAAAGCCAAAGTAAGAAATAAAAGTCCTTGGAAGGAGGTTCACATGCAGTTCCTTCCACTCAAAATGAGATTCAGAAATCGCTTTACTTAAAAGCAGTCTAATTAATTCAGAGGTGTGAGATTCCCTGTGAGGTTAAGATACCCATAAGGGGTCATCCATGAGGTTTGAGCCCTGAAACTTTGCCTGGGGATGGCAGGAATCTTTTCCACACTGGTTGGTACCTCTCTGTCATCCCGACCGCCCGTGCCTTACAGACCAGTCTTCCCTAAGCCCTTTCTCCCCCTCCCAGAGCCCTGCTCTTCCCCACTATCCCCTCATGATTGTTCTGTGTTCTTACCCCTCTCTCCAGCAGCATGTCTCGGAAATGGGTCACACGCTCTTCCAGGGGCAGGAGAATCTGAGAGTGTGGTGTCTGTGGTCCCCTGTCAACTTGCTGGGTGTCTCCTGATCCAGGGCTTTCACAGCTTTCAGTCCTTCAAGGGCACAAGATGCAGAGTTAACCATGCCCAAGGAGATCCAACTGGTTCCCACTGAAACCTTAAATCCCCCTGAGAGGACTCTTCATGGAACAAAGAGGCTTGGGTCAGATCTGCTGGCTCAAGTCTATAGTCTCAACTCCTGAGAGGCTGAGGTAACAGGATTGCCATGAGTGTGAGGCCTAAACTACAGAGGGAGACATTGTCTCAAACAAACAAAACGAGGAAAGAGTGAAAGAAAGAAAGAAAGAAAGAAAGAAAGAAAGAAAGAAAGAAAGAAAGAAAGAAAGAAAGAAGAGAAGGAAGGAAGAAAGACTTGCCTTGAAAGGTAACTGGCTTTGCTGTGCTATGAGAGGAGACTGAGATTGACGTCCTGACCTACAGTTCTAAGTCCCAAGAAGGTGATGGCTGGGGCAGAATTACAGACCTGTCTCTGAAATGTCTACTGCCTTGTGGACAGATGGAAGATGGAAGAGGGAGGTCCACTTTTTTGAAGAACCATTTTGGGTGTGTTTGTCAAGGTAGCAGGGCCCCTGATAGGTCTTTTCATAGCACGCCCCTTATTCTAGAAACACCTGGGAGCCTCCTCAAACACCTAAGTACCTACCTCGGAAGAAAATATTTGACCAAAGTTGATACCATTATTCTACATAGTGGCTTCTCCTCCCAGACAAGCTACTGTGACAGCCTCATCCTGTAGGATGCCGTTGGCCCTTGCAGTCCTGCCTTCAGCCTTACCCTGACCATCCTGACTCCTCATAGGATCCAGTCCCCCAGCTCAAGTCCCATATCTGTCTCTGGTCAGGACCATGGCAGTGGCCATTCAAAATGACTAGGGGAGACTTTTGTTGCTGGGACAGCTCCAACACCAGGCATCCCTCTGCAGCACTCTTGTCCTTGCAGCTCCCAGGTCAAGCTGTCCAGTTATGGTAAACGGAGGTCACCCAGACAACACTGCAGACAGACCATCCACACTACAGAAGTACATGCGTGGGAGGCACGTGGAGCTAAGCTCGTTGTTGCATCTGGCATGTGCTGAGAGTATTCAGCACTCTGTGCCTAACAAGGGTCTTGGCTCAGAGGGCCGTAGTGTAGATTATTCCAAACGACTGGGAAACTCTGAAAGAACAACAAGGGGTGCTGAACGTATGAGGGGATTTTATTTATAGATCAGCTGTTTCAGGGAGATGTACTGTCTTGGCTTCTCCTACGAAGGCATGGCAAAGATATAATTAGGACTTCTTTGTAGTAAGTTTTCATTAGCCCAAAATAGAAGTGTGGAAACACAACTCATATTGTTGTACCTTGAGCACATTATGATCTCCTGTTCCTGCTTATCCAACAAAATATTTTGTTCAGAGCTACTGGATGCCTTCCAGAGGATGGGGCTCTCGGTTTGCCTGGATTGGTCAGAGGCCAATGCAAAGATCTGAGCGTGTATGTCTGCACTCTCGCTTTGGAATGGGCTTTGTGCCTCTAATAAAAGGTAAGGCCGACTGCTTTCTGTGGATGATAAAGCTTGCTCGTTTTTGAGTCTTGCCCGTAAAGAAAGTCATCTGGGCACCCAGCTTGGTACCTAGCATAGCTATGTTGCTCTGGTGTCAGGTAAATGGCTGGACAGAAATTGCACTTGTCGCGCACCTTGCTTTGAAATCTGTCCTACTTCAACCCCTCTCAAACTGTGGACTTAGGAGGAGTTCATTTTGTTCAACCTCTCACCCACAGATGTTTCCGAACTCCAGGTACCAGTAACCCAGAGTCTCCTGACGCTAAGGAAGAACATAAGACTTCCCTCCCGTTTCCCCTGTTAGGCAGAAAGATGCTGAGGTGACCATCTCCATCCTTACAGAGAGGCTCTGTGTTCCCATGGCCTTTTCTCAGCCAGGCACTCTGTGACTTTCAAGATCACCCATGGCCTTTCAGACACCTCCTTCACCACCTCCCTGTGGGGCCATTCAAAGGCTAAACTAGTTGCTCTGGCAACCAATGGTAACCCTCAAACTGCTGTCTGTTATATTCTGGGGGCGGAGTTAGTTTACTCTGCAAGCCTAAATTACCAGTGCATCTCATCAATGTCCTCTGTCATACTCCCCACATGAAAAATGTACAGACTAGAGCTAGAGAATCAGTCAGGCAAAACCATGGGGCCTATGCTCACATGTGAGCTCCTGGATGTTAAAGTTCATTCCCTCAGAGTTATCTAACCCTGCCACCCTCACATCCTTGTGTTCTCAATGTGACCTGTATTGCATCAGACACAGAGAGTTTGGGGCAAGCCAGGTAACTCATTCACCCAGGCCATGTAGTCTGGTGGGTCTGGACTGAGGAGAGGTACATACACACAAGCCACAGTGGGAGTCAGAGCTAAAGTTCCAGCATAGTAGGACATTGTAGGTGTTCTTGGACTGGGCCTCTGGATGATATTCCCACTACCCTATCATACCAGCAGCTTTTCAGGAATGGAAGGCCTTTGGGTTGAACATGAAAGAAATGATTGTTGCCTTGGGCCACTGTAACCATGAGGTTACCACCTGGTGTAGAGAGAACCATTGTCTGGGAAAATGCTAACTCAAGCAGAGAGTTCCATGGATATGATCTGCTTAAGGGGAAAGCACCGATGTGAACATGTTATGTTCAATGTGCCCTGCATCTCACAGTCAGACTGCCACAGGTATGCCCCTAGCCAAGCTGTGGAAATCTTTGGGTCTTTTTATTTTCAGTAAGATATGAAGTTCTAATAAGATGATCTTGACATTCCTACAGCATAATTCTGTGATCAGTGGGGTCCTGTTAACTCCATCCCACTGAAACAGTGAACATCAGGGCAGCCACTCTCTTGGCAGCACTGCCTCTCCAGACAGCAGCTTCTCTCTCTTCAAGGTAGTAAACTTTGGCTGCAGTAGCCTGAGACAACAACGCTTTCTCTCCTCTCATGTTCTACCCTGGATAACATCTACCCCAAGGCCTCATATCTTTGCAAAGTTGTTGGAATGACAATGTTGGGAAGGTCAGGCAGAGGCCCACCCCAGGAACATTTCACTACATCCTGTTAAGTGAGGGCTTCAGCTCTGACCCCTCACTATGGTTGTGTCATGTTGTATGCCACTTTTGGTGAATCCCATGATTTTTGGAAAATTAGTAAACCTAAGGGATGGTCAACGAGATGCCACATGTGTGGCCAGATGTAGATATGTGGGCAGATATTTGGATAGCCTCATCGCAGTGCTGTGGATATGTGAACAGACAACGGGACAAACAGGCCCTTCCATGGGTGATTAAAGTTAGATGAAGTCAGGGTAATGGTGTGAGAACTTGGCTTCATTATGAAGATTCCTGGGGTAGCAACTGTACTCTGTGTCTCCTCGTGCTGCCCTGTGACAACACAGAATTCAGAGTTTCCACAGTTTGTCAAAGTCAGCCTAATCAGGTCTTAAACCTCTAGATTATGACCAAAATTAACCTTATAAATGACCTAGTTTCTGATACTCAGTTATAGCAACAGATGTGGATGAAGACACACAAGGCCCCTTAAAATCGGTGTCTGCAGTGATGGGACAGAGTCTTTGACATGGGGGTCTTGAGCTGTCTTGTGAAAGTTGGTATAGGTATTGGACAGATGTGTAAAACACCCAGTTGTGTATCAGAAAGGTGTGATCACAATTAGATCCAGTGGCTCCTGTTCTACAAGGCAGGACTTTGGGAGGCCTGTCATGGCCTCTCCAACCCACATGTGTGTGGCAGGATCTAGACACCACAAATCATCATGAGGCTAGACTAGAATTACTAACTGAAAAGGAACCTCCAATGGCACATGAGTCCTGCTTTTTATACCATCACTTGGGTCTGCAGTGAATCTTGCTCCCAGCACCAAGCTAATGGTCCTCCCCACTAAGGCTCCTTTTCTATGGCCAGGACACAGAACAGCAAGCTAGTTAGGAGAAACTGGAGTATTTAGAGACACTAAACATTAGAGAAGTTAAACAGGAAAAAAACTTAGAGTGGGAGAGGTCTAGGGCTGCTGCTGGAACAAATGCTGCAAAGAAGAGCCCTGTGGGAACCCAGAAGAACATTTCAGACCCAAAAGAATGGCATCTAAGAGTGTTCCAAAGGGTACAAAAGATACCTGAGTTGGAAGCTCATAAGAAGGCAGGGTTAGGGTCAACAGGGATCACTTCCCTACAGTCTCCTTGGTCAACAAGAAGGAATTTGACTTTTCATTCTCATGGATTTGAGGAGCCCAATGAAACATGCTGCTGTTAGCTTCCCTAGTCTTGAAACCCTTCTTTGCTTGACCTATTAGCCTTGAGGCATAGTGTCCAGAGAAAGGCCTCAGTAGTAGCTCTGGAAACCTTAGATGATTTGCCCTGGGGCACAAACATATTTACTGTCCAGATTTTGCAGAACTGAGGCCCACCTGTGTCTCTTCAAATGAATTTCAGATATGATTTTCTAGATATAAAATAATTCCTGAGTGACTCTTCCCTTGATGGATATTTGAAACCATCCATAACCCTGAGTAGAAATGTAATGATGGAGCCATCAACACAAGGATGTGCCAACTGACCGGGAGGTGTGGACAATCGTGAATTCCACTGGAAGCCCTCCTGCAAGGTGAACTACATGCTTCTGCTACTGTAGCAAGAAGCAGATACTTGGTTTTCTCTGTCATGTGGACACTAGGTTGATGTGAATTTGCCTGGGATGCCTTCCCCTCTTGCCAGTGTTTGTGCTCTGTTTATGCTTTGACTGGATGTATTTATGGGGTTACTGTTGGTTGCTGAGCTATAAAAGGCCACCTAGGATGTACTAATATCATATTTGTTACCTTCCTCTTTCTCAACACAGCAGTATAACACAGCAAGGCCAGTCTTCACTGGGTGAGACACTGGGGCTTTTGTGAGATTAGCACAGCTCCTTTCTGTGGTCAGCTTGAGAGAAGCTGGGCTAAAAAATCAGCATTCTAGTGACTTGGGGTATGATGTACAGGACAGACATTTCCAGACATTACCACCACCACTTTATGCCACCACAGTGAGCACCCAGCTCCCTGGTCATTGGTACTGTGTTCACTCTTAGCTGTGCTGGTCTCAGCTTCTGCTGATGTGTCTCTGCTCAACTGTAGGTTCTTCAGTGTTTCTCGGTTTCCCTGGTGTCTTCTAGCTTATATCATTACAGGGTCAGTGCGTCCTGCATTCCAGGCCCCAGGGCCCATGTCTGTGACCCTCATGTGAGTCTTCTGGGCACAGCCTTGAGCCAGAAGCCACAAGTCTCTCATGTCCTCATCACTCACAGAATTTCTCCATGAAGTCCCTATCCTCTTCTCCTGTTCCCCTTAAGCATCTTAGTCACATGCCCTTTCTTCTTGGATGTCACTCTGCCCTCTGTCCATCCAGGCCTAACTCAGCTTCTGCATGTCAACTGGCTGTCTCTGTGATATATGGGACCTGCCTTGAGAAGCTGAATTCTTTTGTCCCAGTAATGAAGTCTCTATGCAACATGGTGACACATCTTGTTTTTTTTTTTAAAAGCCATTTCCACATCTATAGCCTACAACTGCAGAGCATAGTCCCTGGGTGCCAGTGGACAGTGAAGGTCTTGTATCTAATTAGCAACAATTAGTAAGTAAATTCTCGTGGGATTGGACTTTGTGGCAATTTCCTTGAAGACAATGAATGCAGTACAATTCGAGCTCAACTTCCTAAAGAGTGTATTTTACTGTCTTCAGCTTTCTTTCTTGTGACGCCTACCTATAAGTCCCAGTCCTTACTACCCAATCTTATCCCAGCTTTTGTCTTAGCACTATAGACTGGTGAATGAAGAAGCTGGCCCATGTGCAATTACTGCTGAATTGTGTAAGTCTCCTGAATGTGTGACTATGGGGTTCTACTATCACCAATGAGAGTAGACAAAGGAATTTATGAGATGAAATTATTTTTGCAAATGCCCAAGTTCTGAGTTTTCACTATTGCATAGAAGGCAGGAGCCAAGAGAGAAGCATCAGGGCTCAAGTAAGGCTGGATGTCCCAGTGTGGTCCATGAGAGATCTCTGCTGAGATGCACATTAAATTCTCCATTCCCACTGTCTATATGCCCCTACTAGCAATAACATAGGATTCCCCTTGTGGGGTCAGGGGAGGAATGTTGGGCACTAATTAGTAGTTTGCTCTCTGCAGTCTCACACACCTTACACCTTGCCCTAAAATGTAGTGAGACCTTAGGCAAGTATCTCCCTGAACTGGTTCCTCGCTGTGTTCATTTTATCTATAAAGCTTTAATACTGATAGTATCTGCCACTTGAGGTTTTGAAAAATTAAATGAAATAAAAATGTCTGGTGTCTGTTTACAATTCTCTGTGCAACACCCTCTTTAAATTGCTATCATATAGCTAAACTATTTAGACCAGTGTGTAGTCTGTGAATGGCGTTAATTTGGAATTTGGTAACAATGGTGATGATGGTAAGGATGACGGTGATGTTATTGGTAACTTGGCAATGATGGTAGTGATAATGGTAATGATGGTGATGCTGTTAGTAATGATGGAAATGATGTTGAAAGTAATGGTATGATGTTGATGTTGGTGACAATGATGGTGACGAAGGTGACAGTGGTGACAATGATGGTGATGATAGTGATGATAGTGACAATGATACTGATGATGGTGACAACAATGTTGATGATGGTGGCAATGATGGTAGTAATGGTGACAATGATGATGATAGTGACCATGATGATGGTATGGTCTCAATGATGTTGATGATGGCAATAATGATAGTGATGATAGTGATCATGATGATGATGATGGTGACGATGGTGACCATGATAGTGATGATGGTGATGGAGATGATGCTAATGACAATGATGGGAATGATGACAGGGATGATGGCAAATGATTATAAAACCCAGTCCTCATAGTTCCACTCTATCCATAATATATATGTATAATATATATAAGATCTATATAGGCTATAATGGCTTCTGGCTATCCACATTAGTTCTTCCCCAGATAAGCTCCAGCCTCTGTCCTTCTGGGAACACATCCTCTTTTATTTGACTTAATAAATGGGGAGAATTATTCTGTCTTCCAGCAAAGATGCTTGGGAATTTATCATCAAAATATCATCAGCCTGTAACTCTGGTGTTAGATACAATATAAAATTCTGCAGGAATCAAAGTTTCGGTGAATCTTTTTGCCTTATGGGGCCTCAGACATCTTTTTGTGTGCAGTGTAACAAATAATCTTCAGATGTAGCACACTTTGAGCGATCTCTGTGTCAGGCATTTAGCCTCCACACTGTGCTGTGCAGGGGAATGCTTCTGGCAGCTGTAAAGCAGGTCTTTTCATCAATCTGGGGCTCTGGGGCTCTGGGGCTCTGGAAAAGACCAGAGCAAGGGAACCTCAACTCTGCCCATCCTCCCAAATCACACTGTTCAGGAAGGGACTCAAAGCCGACACTGTCATCAGGACAAATTCCTCTTTCCGGTGGATCATGGCCATAGGCAAAATTTACACTTGTGGGGTCTGGGCACAGTTATAAGCAGGAAATGTGCAAAGGGGCTGAGCACAGTAGCTGCTCCTATGATGTTATATAGAGGAAACTCTGCCTAGTACAGACACAGGCTCCTGGATACGAGGAACTCAAGAGGTAAGAGGAACTTAAGGTGCTCCTGGAGAACCAGTGAAGGGGCCAATCTTCACCTTGAGGTACCTAACTTTTGGCCTTAACTTCACTGATTTCTGGTCTTGTTTGACTAACTACTGACATCCACACATCCCCATCTCCCTTTGCTGTGTTCTTTTGAGCCCTCTTGATGATCCCTAATGAATAACTGTCCCATGATGATTTACAAAGAAGGTTCACAGTGTTCAACAAACCCTGTATCTACTATGCCTCAGGCTAGGCAGGCCTTCATGGCTGGGCAGCTGTCCTGTGTGTCTTCTGAGTGGTCACATTTATTCATCTCTTCCTACATCTGCTGACCTTGTGGTTATGAATGTCAGTATGCATCAGGTGTCACACTAGACAAGGGGACAGAATGAAGGATGATGGGATCATGAGGTCAGGACACAGCTGTGCTGGGTCTGCAGCATGCTGGAAGCCCTGCAGGCAAAGACTTTTGTCAATCAAAAATGCCATGGGTCCCTGGGTTATGAACTCTCTGCTGAAAAGCGTTTTGTTTACAATTCTCTGTGTTTCAAGCTTTCTAAGTTGAGATTAATGCATTCAAATTGCTTTGGACAATGGCTGATCTGCAAATGGTACTGATTTGATTGATGGTGTTGGTGACCTCTTCTGACTTGTGGTGGAATCCTTGTGAACCTGGAGCTCTAACTCCTAGGACTATCAGAAGCAAGACATCTTTGTAGCTGACCAAGCAGCAGGCACTGGCTAGTACACCTGCTTCATGAGTGGCTCTGCCAGGTACTGTGTTCCTCCTGTCCTTCTCTTGTGTTTGGAGTAGCTTGATCTGGAAGGTTTTCCCAGTGGTCACAGTCTTAATCACTAGTAGATATGTGTTTCTCAACTGTAACCCTGCAGCATCTTACCGGGAGCACATGGAGGTGGGTCTGGGGAGCTGACATCTATTGCAGTCTAAATAAAACATATCACAAACTCTCTAGGCATGCCTGCTCGGAAGATCATATGCACCTCCAAGGAAGTCTTCAATCAAATCAGGTCTTGGCCAAGGGAGCCCAGTAGGTGTTTGGAGCATTACTGATAGTGACTGATCAAATACTTACAGAGCATGTAATAATCAAAAAACTCTGCTTCTCTGACTCTGCCCATTAACCCCAGGCAGCATAATAGTGATGATGATGATGACAATGATGATTTTGGTTATTTTGTTGTATACCTTTTGGGGACTATTGGAGAAAAGATACAGAACATGGGCACATGCACCTCAGAATACAAGAATCTTTGGAAATTTAACTTAAAATGGAAAGAGACCTCCTGATCTCAATACAGGAAAGGCAGAGACCACTTTTTAAAACCTTAGATCCATAGCCAAAAGCAGACTGAGTTGCAAGAAAAACAAAACAAAAAGCCGCAGACATATTGACACACTGAGTTGTGAATGGGTACCACCTGATCATAGCCTACAGGTCTTCAGTATCAGCAGTTGTCTGAGAAAAAGGCAGATGGAGCCTCCACATCTTAAGGCTCTGAGCATCATCCAGTCCAAAAGCCCATGGTGAGCAAAGTCCCAGGGTTAGAGATGGCCTGGCCTTACCCCAAGAAGCTCTTCAAATTGTAGCAGAGCTTCCAGTGTCTAAACTGGAGGAAGGCCCATGGGATAAAGGGGGAGCTAGAGTAGCGGGGCTGTGACAACCCCTTTCCCAGGTAAAACCTCTGCTGAAGTGAAATTAAGACACACACAGAATCACAAAGGGCAGCAAAGGGAGCTGTGGGGAAGAGAGCGTGGAACCAGGACACAAGACCTCGCTGTCCCTTACTTAGGAGAGGGATGGGCTGAAGTCAGGAGCACAACCCCAACCTTACCCCATCACAACACAGCTTCAACATGGACAACCAAATGGAAGCCTAGTCCCACTGACAGCCAGGACACCGATGAGAATGTGGACAAAACAGTGCATTCACCAGCAGGAAGCAAGGATGGCAGAGCCAGGAGCCCAGGGAAGCATAACAACAGAGAATGGGCTGAAAACTGTAGGAAGAGTATAAAAGATGCTACTAAAGAGCAGCCCAAGAAAGAACAAGATGCACGAGGGAGGAGGCAACTGGAAAAATAAAGATTTGAAAAGAGACTCTAAGAAGAACCAGGAAATGTTTAAAAGGAAAAGGAAAACAGAACACAAAAACACAGTAGTCAGAAGGTAAGTGTGACCAGGGGTGATGGTGTCTTCACAGAAAGAGAAGTCTAGGGGCTGGTGAGATAGACCCATGAGTGGAGAAGGATGGCACACACCTGAGTCCAATCCCTGATGCCCACACAAAGGTGAAGAGAGACAACCTTCTACAAAGTTGTCCTTTGACCTCCTCATCTGTCTCTGCCTGTCCATCTCTCTCTGCTCTTCTCTCTCTCTCTCTCTTTCTCTCTCTCTCTCTCTTTCTCTCTCTCTCTGTCTCTCTCTCTGTCTGTCTCTCTCTCTCTTCCTATCTCTTCCTCTCTCCCTCTCCCTGCCTCCCCCTCTCTCACACACACACAAACACACACACAAAAGGTGGGAGAGGTCATGCACGCATATACCACAGTAATAAACAAATAGATACTATGAAATAATTAGAAGTCAAAGGGGAAAGGACCAGGATGCAGAGAAAGTGGCATGGTGAAGGGTAAAGAAGACTCTAAGAGTAGTCTCGGAGTCTCCAATAGAATGAACAGTGTTGCAACAGAATGCAAGAAACAAGGGTAAGAAAGTGTCCAGAGGTAAAAATGACATCTCCATATTTGGGTAGCATAACCTACAGCAAGGAACAATAATCACTAAGGAGCTCCTCTTTCCATCATTATAAACACATCATCACCATGTTAAACCCAGGAGCTCATAACAAGCAGATCAGCTGTGGAGGACACCAGGGGTCACACAGCCTGCTTTGGAAACTAACATTGAGAGGGAAGCACCAAGCACTTAGGACCTATAATCACCTGGGGAGAGAGTCTCAATAGAGGGTTCTCTTCATTGAGTTGGCCTGTGGGCATATACAGGGATGGTCTTAATTCATTTCATTGATGTGAGGAAACCCAGCCCCACTAGGGTAGCATCATTACCTAAGCAGAGGATCCTACAACTGTATGATGGAAATGTGGAGCTGAGCACAGTGAGCAAGCAAGAGGGCAGACAGACATTCATTCTTTCTCTGCTCTTGACTTCCCAATAATTATGGACTGTGAGCCAGAATAAGTCTTTCCTCCCTTCAGAGATTTGTGGTTAGGATAGTTCATCACAGCAACAGAAAGTAGGCCAGTGGGGAAATGTACTTGTCACACAAGCCTGATGATTTGAGCTTGGTCCCTGAAACCCATGTAAAGGAGGAAGGAGAGAACCCACTCAACAGAGGTGCCCTTGATTGACCTCCACATCTCTATCATAACATGAATTATCTCCCCACACCCGTCATAAACACATACAATAATAAATGAAAGCAAAACAAGAGTAAGAGCAATAGTCAAACTATTAAGTACAGAATTCAGACTCTAGTATTTGACAGTCTGGAAAAAAAGTATGAACAGATCAGATCCCCCCTCCATCCCAGAATGGCATGTCCAGGTGTGGCCAGCTGCTGGTGAGAGAACCTCTCCAGCACCACCAGGAGATATTCTTGCCCACCAGACTGAATGAAGTTGGGTCTTTGTGATACAAGGTACACAGGAACATTGTCCAGACTACACAGTACCTTGCTCTATAAAGAAATGTCACAATGAAGTGACAGATGGAGAGTGGATAGCATAAGTCCATAGATTAAAAATAAACTTATGCAATATACCAACAGTATGCTGGATCTGAACTTGATTGAGACACTTGTTTAAAACATGAACTTGCACAGAAGAAAAAAATAAGAACAAAGGAAACTTGAACCTTGTATGACTGGAAACCACATGATAATGTCAGGAGATTATTAATGGCTTCTTTTTAATGCTTACATTAAGTCATTATCCTAAATTATTTAGAAATAAAATTTACACAGTATTTGTGGAGGTCATGAATTAAAGATCCCCCATACCCAGGCATGCCTACAGGCCAACTGAATGTACACAATCCACCACTGAGACTCTTTCTGGGTGATTGGAGCAAGGAAATTGAACTGTAAAGGTTAGGTGTACTTTGTTTACTACGTTGAATTCTTCTATAATTAAAGTTAAGATGGTCATGGCTTTGAAATTGGAAGTCGTTTGCCTTCCTCAGTGTGGGGTCTGCTTCAGCAGTATTAGCAGGAGAGTCACTTGGCTTTTCTCTCCCATCAGCTCCAGGGCTGTAGGCTCTCATAGAATGACTCTGTTTAATCTGTGTGTTACAAATGCACCCACATACTTCTCTCACTCTGCCCCCTTCTTGGTGCTATGCTGTCTTCAGGTAAGGCCCTCAAGCAGCTTCCCTCTTCAGGAGCACATACCTTGCCTTGCTGGTCAGTAATCACCTAGAATTATTACCACATTCCTTCCACAAACAGAGTGGTCTCTCTAATAGAGTAACAATCACATGGATCAGAAGTATCCTATTATTTGTAACATGGAAACCACAGTGTCCTTCATGGGGGATGAGCAGAGAGAGGCTTACATAGCTATAGTGCCTCTGAAAGGTTTGGAATGGGCTAAGTTGTTGATAATCTGTTTTATTTTTTAAAAAAAGGTGGATATCCTTGTCCACTTGACAGTGGCCTTCTGTGTTCCTGTGGTGATGTATGTAGAACCCCTGGCAGACCACAACCACACAATAAACATTGACTAGTTAGTTGAATTCTGCAAGAAGATTATTGAATGTAGATGGGCCTTTGGAAAGGAACCACACCCTAGCCCTCCTGTGAGCACCAACAAGTCAGCTTTGCTTTATTCCATTTCACATATCTCACAAACTACCTGCTCATTTAAGAAACTGTCTAGAAATTTTAAAAAGTTGTAGCAATTTCAGAAAGCCTGTCTTTTGGGTCTGTGGGCTTCTGGTCTTTATGGAGGAAGTTCATAAACAATGGAAATCTCCCTCTCTGTGCCTTGGAGCTTGATTGTCAGTGGGAGTGAAGGAGTTCTGAGGGTGGAGTGTGCTTTGGATCCCAGACAGAAGGGAGAATGCAGAAGACAGGAGCAAAGTAGAACTAGACATTACTTTGCTGAAGTAGGGTCATGGGGGACTACAAAGGCCAAGTACTCACTACACAGTGGGTATAAGTAGGGGATCCATAGTCCCCCAGAACCAGAAACACACACCAGCACAACACATCCCTGAGGCCCCAGACCATGGACTGTTCTCTATGCTTCTGCCTGTGTACCCTAAACACTAGGTGATGATGGCTATTTGTTCAGCACATGACAAATGAGGAGGGTCGGATTCATGTCATCTGGAGATGTCCATTCACTTGCTCACTTTGCCTGCCTTCCTGAGTTGTGGTGAGCTCTACAACCCATAGTGGAACTGAGACTGTGTGGTTATCTAGCAGCATGATCTCAGAATTCTACATCCTTCTCGCAAGATGGGGATTCAATCAGATCAGAACCATACTGGGGTCCAGTATATAAGGCCCTGCACACAGATTGACAAAGCAGTAAGATAGAATCTTGGAGTGGAAAGGAAATGGTTTCCTTTCTTCGTGTAAGAGTGTCTTGCTGCTGTTCCACAGCCAAGGGGAAGGGTCTGCATGTGCATAGGGTTAAGCTGCAGAGTCCAGGAAGGCCCAGAGTCCTCTAACAACCACCAGGTTGTAGGATTCCTGAACAGAAGAACAGAGACCTTTTAGAGGAGATTCTTATATCTTATATCTCTTCATGAGATATAAGATCAGAAGTAACATGATTATATCTCCAAGTTCTCTGCCAGCCTGGATCATCCCAAGGATGCCTGCCAGCTCCCTGGCCATGCAGGATGGAGGTCATGGGGACTACAAAGGCCAAGTACTCACTACACAGTGGGTATAAGTGAGATGGATGGCAGCTAAGCAGGGAACAGATAAGAACCAATAAAGAACAAGGAGAGGCCAGGCACTCTGGACCCCATTCTAGACTGACTTCATAGCATCCAGATTTCGGACTTCTCATAGTTTAAGTGAAAAACTTGATGGGAAATAAAAACCTCATCTGACCCCACCTGCAAGATAATAACCCTGCATCCAGACATGACACCAAAGGCACACAGTGGTCTCCTGGCTAATGCCCCTTACATCTAAAAAAATAAGTGAATCTCTTTATCACTTCCAGAAAGCAAATAAATTCAGGGGACTGTTCATGTTGTAGTTTAAAAAAAAAAAAAAAAAAGACAAATTGAAATCCCATGACAAACGGCTGCTTCTGCACTCAGTCTTTTCACAGGCAGATGTCAATGAAGGGTCCTGTGTGAAACACCTCGTGAGATGGCACAGGTCCAACACCATTTGTAAAGCCGTAGATTTCTAGGTAGAGTCAATTGTCCACCTAAAAGAATGAATTAAGTGAAAGGGATTGCTTAAAAGGCAAGTAGAGGTGAATAATTTGTTCATCACTGCATATGCCAAAGACTACAAAGGATCTCATACTTTGCCTTCTCTCACAAGGTCCCCAAGGAATTAGGCTGATCTCTAGGGCTGGTACGGAGAGACAGAGAAATCTATTGTCATCCAGGGGAACCTTAAGAGATGTTATTTCGGAGCATCATCTTACAGCATTTTCAAATAGCTCCCACACTCAACAGCTGATTTGCAGAATGGCCCCTATAGGCTCATATGTTTGAATAATTGGTCTACAGTTGGTGGAACTGTTTGGGAAGGATTAGGGGGTATGGCTGTGTTGAAAGAGGTGTGTCACTAGGGGCTTTGAACATGCATTATCATTCATTCTCTCTGTCTCCTAAATGTAGATCAAGATGTGAGTTTTCAGCTGTTCCTGCCACTATATTTTTGCTCAGCATCATGGCCTCTAGTCATTGTGAACTGCAGATCCAATTAAACACTTTCTTTTATAAGTTACCTTGGTCATAGTGTTTTGTTACAGCATTTAGAAAATTAACTAAGAGGCTGAGGTAGGAAGAAGAGCTCAGCTTACACTGTAAGGACAGGGGCTCTGTATGCTGGCCTCCTTCCAGCTGACAAAGTGACAACCATTCTCTGATTGCACAGAGAGCATCTCCCCACAACCTGAGACAACACTATCCAGGAATGGACTAGGCTTGAGGACTGTCCAGGGGTTGGGAGCTTCAAAACCTCCCATCTTGACCTTGACCTTGTTGGCCCAGGATTGAAAGTTACCATTAAATTCTTGTGTTTATCTTTTGGATGATGACATTCATTTGTTCTGAAAGGACTCACCTTGCCCTAGGGTTATGTCTGGAATAAAGACCTACAAGAGGATAACTCATAGTCATACATTTCCTGGAAGAGAATCTAATGATCACAGCGGTAGAGAGTCTTTGTAGGACCCACGTCTTCCTAAGTGGTCTGAAACTGCTTTATACTCTAGTTCCATCTGGGAAATCTTGGTCTCTGGGAGTCAATCAATAGTGGAAGATTTGGAGAAAGCAACAAGATGCCAGAAGGCCACTTCTTGCTCTTTGTAGCATCTTTGGTCTTCAGGTACAGCTGTCCATGACCTCAAAAGATACCTATATTAGTGATTTTCTTTACAGCTGTGACAAAACACCCAACAAAGCAAGGTATGAAAGACTTGATCTTGACTCATAGGTGGGGGCATGGTCCATCATGGCAGGGAAGGACTGATAGCAGAGGTTGAGGCGCTGCTCACATGGTATTTATAGTCAGGAAGTGAGAGGAGATGAATGCTGGAGCTGTATTGGCTTCCTCCATTCTAACCAGTCTGGGATCTCAGACAGTGGAAAGCTGCTGTCCACATTCAGGGTGGATCTTACTCCTACAGTTAAACCTTCCTTTACATGTTCTTATGGATACATGCAAATGTGTGTCTCCTAGGTAATTCTAAATCCTGCCAAGTTGATAATCAAGATTCACCACCAAAACACTCTACTTGATCTGATACTTTTATGGCAGGGGACAGTCAGCTTTGTACATCCAAAGCCACTAATTGCACCCCAAAATGTTAGAGGCAATATGACCCATCATTTATTCAACCTAGTGGAAGAAATCTTTACCAGTGCCATGGAAATATCAAAACTGTATCAAAGCCAATGTGCCAATGGTAACTGAAGGACAAAGTTCATCTACTCAGTGAGAACTGCTAATCCTGCCCGGCAAAACCTAGCTTCTCAGGACAGGGCAAGCTGCCATTTATGCCCATGACATCTTCCCTATAATGTTTCATGGTTACTTCCATTCTGATTTCTAAACTAGATGACATTGTTTTGCTGAGTTCCCCCAAATGATTCCATTTGAATTTGAAATGAACTTTCAATTTCCTAAAATAGATAGCATACTCCAAAAGCAGGCTCAAACAATAAAAAGACCCACTCCTCAGAAGGTAGGAAGTGGCAGGGCTGCCAAGCACTGCACGAGAAGAGGACACACAGCAGTAAGTCAATTTTCTGGTCCCGGGAAAGATGGATGAGTTTGCATCAGGAACACATTCCACTAAATAGTAAATAACAAGCTTTCGGAAATGGCACTCACCAGGTAGTTTAAAATACTTTTGTGTTTTGAAAGCTTGTCATTGTGACATATTTCTCCTCCAAGGGAATTTTAGGAGAAGTATCATTTGTGCCTACATTATCTGCACAATCAATTTAATTCCATCTGTGTTTGAATGCCCCAAGTGGGTATCAGCTGTGCCAGAGCTCATCAAAAATGCAGGGGTGGAGAAGAATCTAGAATCATCACCATCATCATTTAGCCCATTTCTATATATCATGACATATTGGGCCAGCAGTTACCCCTTGCAAGAGAGTTTTCAGTGCTCTTGACAGTAGAAAAAAATGTTATGTATACTAAAGGGGCAGGTCAAGATTATATTCTGCAATATCAAATGCATATAGTGCCAAGACTTCTGAGGTGCCACTGGCAAAGTGCAGAGGTGCCTGAAGTGTCATGGGCACTGCAGAAAAAAATGTGTAGTAAGAAACTGCACCATGGTTTGGCTGCAGACACAACAGGGTCATCTTCTACAAGGCACAGGCAGACAAATGAACCAGATCCTCTTTCAATACACACAGGGCAGGCATACCCTCTGTGAACACAGGGTGGGTGGCCTACTTTAGTCACATCAGAGAAAGCTTGCCTTTGCTTGCATAGAGCAAACCCACCTTCTGCAAACACAGGGAAGACCCAGCCTCTCTCTATACACCAGCTCAGAAATGAATGGTTTCCAGAGCTTCCTAGCATATGCTAGGTTCTCAGTCTGGCTGCTTCATGGCTACATTTTCCTGCCTGAGTTTGTTGGGCAGACACAGCCTCACCAAGGCAGCCTGGGTGAGGACCTGGTGAGCCTGAAGACACACCAGCATATGACAGGCACCAGCCCCTCCCATAGCTGCAGTGGATAGACATGTGCACAACTGCAGACATTGGAGCAGCTCCACAGGAAACATCTGTGCTTGTTTCAAAGTCAGTCTTTAATTCTGGAAGTCATTCAGATGATTAAAACCAGAATTGATGTTTTGATGTTATTTAAATGCCAACTGCTCAGAGTCTGAGGCCAGTCCATGTCCCCTGTACCACAGGGAGCTTGTCTTGTGTTTCAAACTCAGGCTATGGGTCCACAGACCAGCTGGGGCAGCTTGGCTGACAATCACAGGGTGGACATAGAAGCCCAAAAGCTGTTCTTCCTCCCATTCCTAAAAGCCTTGAACCATCAAAGGCCCTGCATCAAAATCTCCTGTGGCCACATGGGTATTCTTTGACCCTCCTACAAAGTGGAAGTGGCTTTTTTAAGGGTGAGAGTCGAGGCAGTCAGAAAGCAGAGGACGCCAAGATTTGGATGAGAGGTTTGGCCCCAGGGTCACACAGAGTTCTGTCCCTGCTTCATGGTAGCTCACCCTTCACACACCCAGGCACCATCTCCAGAGTGAGGCACAGCATGTAGGGAGCCCAGGGATGATAAAAATAGTGTTAAACCTTTTACCTGAATTTTTTTTTTTTTTTTTTTTTTTTTTTTTTTTTTTTTTTTTTTTTTTTTTTTTTTTTTTTTTTTTTTTTTGCTTAAAATGTAGTGCATAATTCCGTAAAGTTCTGTGGGTTTCCTCTTGGTTCTGAACTCCCCTAGAGCTCCCTCCAATCTAACTGGTGCATTCATTAGAAAGAGGAATCCACTCTAAGTTTCAGCTGTCTGGGAATGCTGGCCCATCATCTGATTCCCACATCATCCCTTTGTTTACTGAAATATCTCAGGATGAAGGAGCAAAGAAGTGAAAATGGATACCGGAGCTGAAGCAAGATCTCATTCTTTGTTATGCCAAATGTCTGCTTCTTCTAAGGGACATGTTTTAGAGGAGGAAATGTTGCCAACATGCTTGACTAACACCTTTGAATTTTTGGTCCAGGCTGAGGGAGCTCCAGAGAGGAGGAGATGATATAGAAGCCAGGTACACTGGTGAAGGTGCCTGATGGGCCCAAGCAGCTCCCAGGTTCCAGTAGGATATCCATCCAGGTCCTACCTACACCAAAGACAACTAAATTCATGATGTAGCCTTCAAAGTACTGCTTGGCATTCCAGACTCAACCCCACTGTTCTCAGCCCACAAAGGTGCCTGCAGCTATATCCTTCCTTCCATCAGTCCTGTTCTGGGGACTTGAGATACCTATATTGCCCCAGAGTAGCCCCCTGTATATGATGTCAAGTATACAGAGGACAGACCAGTGGCCTTGTGAGAGACCATTAAAAGAGAAAAGACAAGTTTCCATCCTGTACTTGCAGCCATGCAATGACAAGCCAACATGATAGATTCCTGCATGTCACTAAGTGCCACATGGACTTCTGTAGACAGGTCCACAGTTTTACCTGCAGAGGAACTTCTTAGACAAGGGTTGGATGGATTGCAAACAAGACCCAGAAATGCAATGTTCAGCCAGAACTGCCTGCCTTGATTTAGTATCTTATGCAGCACAGGTCTTCCCTGAGCGGAGGGCTACCATGGCCACTTCCACATGGTTCTGGAAGCTAAGCATGTGACCCTGAACTTCAGGGAGGTTCCCAGAGCAGGTGCCAGGAGATAATCCAGCCGTCTGCTTCCCAGTTAAACTAATGGTTTTTGTTTGTTTGTTTGTTTTGTTTTTTTGCTCAAATTCAGTGCTGTCAAAGTACTTTCTCTTCACAGCACTAAAGCATCAAGGGAAGACACAATAGGAGAGAACAGCGCCACCTACCTGTTCCTCTTGGTTTTCACACTTTGGTCTTCACTGCCATCATCTGAACTGGATCCATCACTGCTTTCAGCTGAAAGAAACATCACATTAACACAGCTGAAGGGTCAGACTTGGTGCTCTGGAAGGCAACAGGCAGCTGAGATGCTCAAACCAGCCCATCTGAAAACTAATTGAATTTCTCTTAGACACCGACATTAGTTGCATGAACTTGTTTTCCCTTGCATTTCATTAGAAAAGATACTTGACTATTGATGTCACAGAGGCCATCTCCAGTCCCTGTGCCTCCAGACATCCCCATCCCTTCAAATAGGCTTAATGAGTAAATAAGAGAAAAACCAACCACTGTTCCACCCCCAGGACCAGCCCTTCCCAAGCTGTATGAGCATTGCCTCTCTGCCAGCTGGTTGCTGAAGTGCCAGCTTCTCCATATCAGCCTCCTGATACCCAGAGCTTCCCTCCATCCACTGCAATAGTCACAGGCCCGTGCAGCAGACCATATGATCTTCACTACAGACTGGGCCTCTGTTTCCAAAGCCCAAGTGTTTGGGAGATGCTTGACTGTTTCCAAGCTGCACAGAACAGTCCTGGAAATAATGCACAAAATGGCAGAATGGCAAATGTGTATGGGACCCTGGGATTTCCTGTATAACCACAAGAAAGCAAGAATGGGTGAGGGATGGTTTCAGAGCCTTGCCATTTCTGACCCATGGTGCAGATTGTGATCCCAACATAACAAGAGGTGGCCTAGCCTGTTTCCTGCTTCTGTGTCTATAATCTCAAATCCACCATCTCTGTAAGCCAGTCATAATGTTGACAGAAGGGATTGGGGGGGTAAGTGGTGGAGTCAGATTGGTAGACTGTACCTCCAGGTCCCTACTTTGCTACCTGGGTCATATCCTTGACTTTGCTGTGTATTGCTTTGTCCTTCCTAGAAGGCCTAGTGCACCTGCTCTTAACAAGTTTGAAACATACAGGATAGTAATTTCAGTGCCTATAGCTCTCTCTCTCTCTCTCTCTCTCTTTCTCTCTCCCTCTCTCTCTGTGTGTGTTAGAATTTTATGTAGTCAAGGCTGTCTTTGAACTCTTGATCTTTCTCCTTCCATTTCCCTATATTTTCTTTTAAAATACTACACTTAACATTGGGTGCTGACCTGGAAACTTCATCTCTACTGGGATTAGTGTTTATAGTGATGAATTTGCTATGCATACTAGGGAAGAAAAGTGATCAGTCTGTAAACCCTTCCATATACAATAATGAATAGCTTAGCAAGGTATGCCCATTGGTGCAATAATGCCATATACGTCATGGAAGTAACCAGCCACTTTCAAAATGGATTTAAGACTCACTCCACAAGACAGGACTTATTGTTGACACCATTAATGGGGCCCAGAACCCTAGGTTAGTTAGGTCCTAGGACTTAGGGGAGAACTTATTACTATTATTCTCCCAAATGGGCATAATATTAAAATGACTCAACATTTACTGCTATCCCCATAGAATAGTGCAGCTCTCCACCTTCACAGAGAAGCTTCCTTTTATAGCATATGGTAATTAACACAGAGACACACAACTGGTCAAAATGCAGAGAATAAGACTGATCATTGAGCCCTAAATGTGACACAATATAAAACAACCCACTAAAATATGAAAAAGGCCTTAAGTAGACATTTCTTCAAAAAGGAATCTGCAATGGCCAAGGATCCCAGAAAGAGTTATTTAATGGTATTGGTCATTAAATAAATGAAAATCAAAAACATGATTCCACACAACTTCACATCCATGATGATGGGTGTAAGTATGCTCACAACATGGACAACAGAACAGAAATAAACAAATGCCAGCAGAGGAAGAGGGTAACTGCTGTGAGCCTTGCAACCAAGGATGTACAATAAGCAGTGTAGTCATTATGGAAAGCAGTTCAGTTATTGCTAAAAGCATTTAAAAATAGGGCAATGATAATTTTTATAATTTCTTAGATGCATGAGTATATATTCATCATACACATTCGGGAGCCCTACAAGGTCCAAAAGCAGATGTCAGATCTCCTAGAACTGGAATTAAAAGTGGTTATGAGCCACCATGTGAATGCTAGAAACTGAACCCAGGTCCTCTGCGATGGAAGCCAGTGTTATTAACTACTCAGGTGTCTCTCTAGACACTGAGAAGCATTTTTTTTTCTGCTAATTTTTGTAGCACTCAGCCAGAAAGTGAAAATGATGCATGTCCTCAACAGATGAATGAATGAACAAAATGTAGAGTTTGTACCTGATAGAATGTCATTCTGCATAAAAGGAATGAAGCACTAAAATAGATTATAACCTGAATAAACTTTTCAGACCCTGTGCTAAGCGACACAGGCAAGATGCACACGGATTAATCCATACCCTTCTGGCATGTGTACAGATGGGTTTCTCTAGAGACAGAAGGTGATAGGAGGGTGCCAGGAGCCAAGGGGAGGAGAACATAGAAAGCTACTGTTAAATCCTGACAGAGCTTCTCTTTGGGAAGATGGAAAAGCTTTAGAAGTAGTGATAGTGCACAACATTGTAAATAAACTTAATGCGAATGTGACTAAATGAATATTTTAAGGTGGCTAACTGGTAAGCTGCATGCTACACATATTTTTTCAAAATAAAAAAACCTCATGAACAAACTGTTTTATGGAAAGGATCAGAGCTCAGGAAAAATAGTGGAAAGATTATAGTCAAACACGTTAATCCCTCAATTTACAGGAGTCCCTATAATTCGATGAGAGAGACAAACGTGAATGTATTCCCAGAAAAACAAAACAAATGGCTGACAAACCCACTCAAAATTAAAGAAATGTCAACTGAAATAAAGAATGGCTTTACATTAAGTTCTGGTGATGTACAGTGCTGGTACAGAATATATCAGTGAGAGTGTGTATTGATTGATCCCTTCAGAGGAAGATTTCATAATATTAGAAATTCAAGATGTATGTATATGATCATATCCAATTCCAATAATATGAAATTACACAATAGATGTTCTTGTGAAAATGTGGATATATATTGATATAAGCAAACACATGTTAAGTTATAGAATTCATTAAATGGCACTCATTAGCCAGCATAAAATCCCCTATATCTCAGAAACAATGTTCTTTTCTGGGAGTGCAGGGGTCTGGTCCACCAGAGGGAACCCATGTTTGATACTATAATCCAGGAAAAAATGCCAGAGACTTCAGAAAAATACAGATCTCAGAGGGGAGGCTTCTGCTATTGTTATGCTAAATAGATGTGATGTATCTGTCAAATTCTTCCAAACATTCTGTTTATGCATATAGATTCTGCTGCTTCCTGCTCAGAGTCAAAGGGGGCTCATTTTGACAGTTATTCCAGAGGTTTCATTCATGATGACCCAAACTGTTGAGAACAAGTGTCTATTCCATTGCTGGGGCATAGTGGCCAATGCTCTGCCTCCAATGGAAGAAAATCTCTCTCTCTCTCTCTCTCTCTCTCTCTCTC
>NW_022196904.1:127467980-127499615 GCF_008632895.1 Mastomys coucha
CTCTCTCTCTCTCTCTCTCTCTCTCTCTGTGTGTGTGTGTGTGTGTGTGTGTGTGTGTGTGTGTGAGTCTCTGTCTCTCTGTCTCTCTCTGTGTGTGAATCTCTGTGTCTCTGTGGGGGTGAGTCTCTGTGTCTCTGTCTCTGTAGGAGGTGTGAGTTTCTATGTCTCTGCCTCTGTCTCTCACTGTATATCTCTCTCTTTTTCTGTCTCTCTCTGTGTCTCTGCCTGTCTGTCTCTGTGTGTGTGTGTGTGTGTGTGTGTGTGTGTATGAGTGTGTGTGTGTGTGTAAAATTCATCTTCAAGGCTTCAGGGACATCAAGGAACATACTAGAAGATGGTGTAGAAAAAAATTAAAGAGCTAGAAGGGAGCAGTTTCCTCCACACTGACCACACCCACCACTATCATGAAGCAGAGTAGCTGTGAGCATGCTCATGAGCCAGCCTTGGTCTATTTAAATTTCCTTGTGGAGGGAAAGCCTTTATAAGATCTCCGTGGGGTCATTCCTTTATGAGATTATATAAGAGATAAGCAATTAACTGGAGTAGGACTCTCATCAGTGCACCTGTGCTTAAGTGGCCCAGAGGACTGGCTGCTGGTATGGTTGCCTTTCGAGTTACCCATGTAAGCAACCACAATAAACGCATTGCCAAAGGTTTCAATAAGTGTGCTATTCCTACATTCTATGCTCTAACACCAGAGTGAACCTTCCAGGCTTCCTCTTTATAGAAATGGGTGGCTGGGTCTTGCAAATTGATCTGCTCCTCTTGCTTCAGGCCCTACAACAAGACATATGCTTGTACCCCACCTGTGAGGTCAATGCCATCAGCTTTATCTCAGGGTAGACCAAAGTTCCTGACCTGTGCTTGGTTTCCACAGCCTTAGAAGGCACACAGCCTTCTGATTGGCCTGTGCTTACTATTTGAGGCAGTATCAACTGTCAAACCTGGGCTTGATTACCTTCAACTTTTAAAAACTAACTGGTTTAGAGAAGAACTAAGTTCCCTTCTTCCCTCCTCTCTTATGCTAAATGAGAAATGGGTAGAAGTTTGGCTTTGGGAAACCACACTGATGAGGGTTGTATAGTCCCATATAACAGGCAGGGCTGAAGGCAGAACAGAAGGTAACACGGGTTCTTTCTTGTATTGAAGAAGAAGGCTAACACTGGCTTATCCCTCAACTGATGGATGGAGGCCAAATGCAGCTGTGAAGAAAGTGTTATGACAGTATCCTAAGACCACCCACTTTGGGGTCATCTCCTCTCGAATTGACTGGTGCATTCCCTAGTTGGAGACTCCTTTTAAGCTCTCCCTGCATTCTATCCTGTGTTGCCTGCTAAAGTCCGTGTGGGACTCTCCCAAGAGACCATGGCTTCCTCCCCCTGTTTAGCTGGTGTCACACAGACCAGAGATTGACCAATATAGCCATTGAAATAGACCTTAGAAAACAAACAAGGTCCTGTTGCCTTCACTGTAAAACTATCAGGCAGAGGCCTGGATGATTGAAAAGTACACCATGCTGAGCTCATGTATAAGCGTCAGTTTCTCCCACGTTTACCCGATTCTTCCTGGGCTAATGAAACATGTCCTTATTTTTTGGGAGGGTTCCAGCATTTGCCTTTCAGTGGCCACCTGGTCCCTTTGTGATGTGAGCCCCAGTACACACTGTCTTGACCACACAATGCCTAGGAAGTAGCCCCTTCACCAGCTGCAGCTGTGTTTACCCTCAGGGTGATTTTTCTTCTACTTAGTGAAATGCATGTCACTGTGAATCCACATTTGTCCTGAATATAAATGACTAAAATATTTGCACAGCAATTGAAGCTGAGTGAGATCTTGCTTGTCTTTATTACCAGATAGGGAACAAGAAATTGTTAGCCAAGGCTACCTGTACCTGAATTCTCTCCTATGTGGCCTGATCAGGTAACTTTTCCATTGCCTGATTGGTCAGACCAATCAGCCTTCAAATCCTGATCGCACATACAATAGACCTGTGAGATGAGTAGGATTCCTGCTCTGGGACCCCTTCCTCTGTAAAGTAGGTACAGAGATTATGGAAGCTGAGATGCCACCCAACAATGTCGCCAACCTCATCTGAAGACTGAGAAACACTTAGGAACACTCAGAGAGGAGACTCCCAGTTTCTAAGCAGTTCTCCTAGTGATGGGGGATTGTCCTGTACCATCCACATGGCCCTGGATAATGAAAAGTCCCTAAAGAAGAGGGGAGGGGCCATGTTGGAAAGGCTGGAGATGCCTCCTAGGAGCTTTGAGGATGGAGGAAGGTGCAAGGAAGTCAGAATGCCACCAAAGTTGGAAAGGAAGAGGAAACAGTCACTCGGAAATAGTCTCGGAAAGGACGTGTCTTGCCAGCACCCAGGATACTCACATTGGACTTTCTGCTCTCTACTACTGAAATCTGCTCTTTTTGTTTTGTTATAGGATAACTTTTGGTAGCTTGTTACATTGACATCAGCAACTCATGCTCAAAACCTGTGGGGCCAGCCTGCAGGGCTGTTCAATTTTCCAGAAGCAGATAGGGGAGTCCCTTGTTGGATGTTTTTCTCTAGCCTCTGCCAAGAGGATGCCTGCTGCCTCTGTCTGATCCCCAGGCCTCATATTCTCTTCTGCCATTGAGAGGAGAGAGAACAGTAGGAGAGAGGGTAGAGTGATCACTGCCTGGCTCTTCCTGCCTCTCCTCTACCTCAGGAGGGGCTCAATGGCCAGGTTTTTAATGCACGTTGATATTTAATGCTGTATTGTTCTAAACCTCCTAGTGAAAGGACCTCCCAGTGCAAGAACAGGATGCCTTCTGTGGACAGAGCAGGTGGGCTTCTAGGATGTAAAGCTGCCAGAGCATTAGCCAGCTGGCCAAGAGATTGCTACCATTCCCAGGAAGAGTGGACACTGCAGCTACTGATTACAGAAAGAATTGCACCTCTGGTAGGCTTGATGAGCAGTCTGATGGAGACACGATTGTGAGTGCCTCTGATGGGAGGAGTTTATACAGTCCTAGAGTGGAGCAATGGGTTTTAGTGAGACCTGTGCTTCTCATTTCACATGAGTTCAACAGCAAAACTACAGAGCCATAAAACATCTGGATGCATTACAAGGTAATTAGAGGGGAATTTAGATCTTCCCCAGAATCCCTCTGCGAGGCCAGGAGAATGAAAAGGTGGATTCCCTCCTTACCTGCTGAATGACAAAGGATAAGTACTTGGGCCATGCCTAGTAAACTGATGCTGAGAGCTCTCACTCCCTTGCTTTATATCATGAATGCTCACCATGCACACACACACACACACACACACACACTCATGTATTTATGCATATACTCATATACACATAGACATGCACACTCATATATGTACACACATGTACACACATACATATGTACATTCACATATACACAGTCACACATACACATATTATACACATACATATGTACATTCACATACATATAATCACATATACACATGCATACACATATACATACATGCATATATACTCAGACACACAAATTGATATAATCACACATAAACACACCTCTCATATGCACTCACAACTAACACATATACACATGCACTCATATATACACAAAGCACACACATATTTACATATATAGGCATATACACTATCATACACACATATACACTCACATATGTGCATACATATTTATATACACACATAAATATGTACACTCATACATCCACATACACTTACACACTCATATATACACTCACATATACACTCACATAATCATACCATACACACATAATCACATAAACATAAACACATTCACATATACACAAATACATATATGCATATTCAAATGCACATGCTATATATTGACACACATATATACTCACATATACATAAACATGTACATGTATATACACACATATACATTCATGCACATTTTACATTCATACATATAAACACATGCAGACTCATGTACATTTACACATACTCATATACACTAGAACATATGCATACTTACACATACACATTCCTCTCATATATATATATTAGTTTTGTCTTCTTTGTCTCTTACACGCTCACACTTGTTCACACACATAAACATATCCATACTCATACACTAAACTCACACTATTTCTCTCATACACATATACACTCACATCCATATGTACTAACATCTATGTGTTCTTTCTCTGTGTGTCTCTCTCTGTGTCTCTCTGTCTCTCTGTCTCTGTCTCTGTCTATCCCTCTGTCTCTGTCTCTCTCTCTGTCTCTCTCTGTCACACACACACACACACACACACACACACACATACACACACACATGCACACACACACACACAAAGCCTAACGCTGGTCAATGTGCCAGACATTGTATGCAGTCCATTCATTTCATTTGCCTCTTGGAAAGAGTACAGACCAACAGATCAGCTGGAATACTAAATTGTTCTGTTTAGATTAGAAAGAAGCAATGTATCAATACACTCAAATCCAGGCTGGATCACCACTGAAAAAAATATGAAATGAAATTTGCCACCAAGCACCACCACCCTGGAGCTCATTATACTAGCAAGATCACATCATCTGTGAAACATGGAGAACCAGCAGTCAGGGAAGATGCCACTAGGCTACCGTGGGCTGGAGACGCTCAGTTCTCCTCTCTTATCATTAATTAATCCTCCAGAATTAATCCTATCTGCTTGTCAGAGCTCACAGAGTTAGAGGTTCTTAACTACAAGACTACTAAAAGTTGAAACTGAAAGCCATTTTCATGTCCTTAAGAAATCTGTGGAAAGTCATGTTTAGTTTTATCCCAGGTCTCTGGGCTCTCCACCCTCTGGGTCCTGGCCCTCCAGCAGTGTGGAGTTCCCTCATGGCATGATCTCAAACTAGACCAGTCATTGGTTGGCCACTCCCATAATTTCTGTGCTACCTTTACCCCAGCACACCTTAGAGGCAACACAAATTGCATGGTGAAGTTTATGTGAGTAGGTTGGTGTCCCAGTCCCTCCACTGGAAGTCTATCAGACAAAACTGGCCAAAAGGAAAAATAAAAAGTCAGTGAAATGAATCCTAATGATATTCTGCTATACTCATGGATTGGTGCCTAACCCAACTGTCATCAGAGAGGCTTCCTCTTGCAACTGGTGGAAACAGATGCAGAGACCAGAGCCAAACATTAGACAGAGTTCAGGGAATCCTTTGAAAAAGGGGTGGAAGAAGAACTGTAAGAGCCAGACATCACAAGAAACCCCACAGAATCAACTAACCTGGGCTCATAGGGATTCACAGAGACTCACCCAACAAGCAGCGAGCCTGCATGGGACTGACATAGGCCCTCCACATATATATTACAATTGTGTAGCTTGGTCTTCTTGTGGAATTTCTAACACAGAGCAGGAGCTGTCTCTGACTCTTTTTGCCTGCTTTGGGGACCCTTTTCCTCCTACTAGGTTGGTTCTGCAGCCTTAATACAAAGGGAGGTGGTGCCTAGTCTTATTGCAACTTGATATGCCATGTTTGGTTAATATCCACAGGAAGCCTGCCCTTTTTGGAAGAAAAATGGAGGAGAAGTGGTTGAGGGAAGACAGAAGAGAAGTTCTGGAGGGACTGTGAGAAAAGGAGGGAATGGAAACTATGGTCAGATTGTAAAACCAAACCAAACAAACAAAAACAAACAAACAAAAAGAATTGTGTGAAAAAAAATTCCCACTGCCTATGATAGGCTTTTAAAGGTAAGAACGACATGTTGTCGAATGCTTTAAAATTTCCTGACTATCTGTCTCAAAGGTATACTGTCCCCAGATTGTGGTCTCATGCTAAGCTATTCTGGGAGGCATCTGGGAGGCACGAGACTCAACTCTGCATTTGTACCTAGGAAGTGTAATTCCTGTTGGGGTAGAACACAGCATCACTGATGGACATGACCTGGGTGACTCAGGTCCCTTCCCTCTGCCCATGGCCCCCTCCACAGATGACCCTGTAGAGGCTCTGGAGATCCATCCCTAACTCTTCAGATCTGGCCCACTTTGGTCCAGACAACAGAAGTAGGAGAGAAACTGCATTTAACTCCCAATAATTTCATTTCCTTCTCTTTCCTGCCAGTCCTTTGGGGAAAATGAGGAAAGCACATGCAAGTTTCTGGAAGAGTCCACATCTCTTAAAAGGTGCAAAGAGCACTGTCACCATCCACACAGCAAAAGAAGTCGCTTGACAAGGAAAGCCATGCCAACTGCTTCTCGAAGGATTTGAAATCCTCTTGCTCTTTCTGACCCGTGCACCTTCTCTTGTCTGAGAGCCAGAAGCAACGGATCTGCAGGGTTTATAAAGCCTCGTTGGGGATGAAAATGTTCCCTCTAGTTCAGACTTTACTTCATCAAAGAGGAAAAGCACTCACAAGCCCAGTCTCATCATCCCTGGACACAGAAACATTTTAACAGGTTCTTTTTTTTTTTCTTCAGTAAAATATACACCTAGGACATCTTTATTTTACCAACATCAGCTGGAAAAACCCTCCAGAAAATGTTCTGCTTAAGTGAAGCAGACATACTACATTTATTGTTTCTTGTTTATTCAAGACTAAGTCCAGCTTCCTGAGAGCACTGGCTTCCATGTCCCTTAGTACTGTGAAGAGAGCTGAGAAAGCTTGAATGGACAGCCTTCTAAATAGCTCTGATTTAACCATCAGTGGGAGCTAAGGCCATCTCGTTCAGCTCTACATAATGTGAAATCAAAATACTCAATACAACCCCTATAAAATACCTCCTGAGACTAAACAACAATTTCCTTAAAACGAGTCAAGATTCCATGCCCAGCATTCTGGCTTTCTTCAGACTGTCTAACGACTCTCAGCATGGGGATGAGACCGGGTGTGGGCTTCTAATTCCATCCACTTGGACAACTGAGGCAGGGGAATTGGAAGTCCAAAGCCTTTGGGAGCTACATTATGAGTTCAAGGACAGCCCAGGCAACTTAATGTGACCCTGTATACAAATAACAAGCAAAAAGAGGTCTGGGCTACAGCTCATCAGTCAGTACAATGCTTGTTTAGCAAGGGTAAGACATGTTCAACCTCCAGCACACCTCTGGAATGATGCTATTTTAATCATGGGCTTGGGAAGCAGAGTTTCCCATAAAGCTCTCATAAAACATATATCTGCTCTCTGGAAAAGGAGCCTCTTAAAAGTTGCTTAGTGCTCTTCTCCCATTCTTGGTGAGAGAGAACTCATAAGGCTGGTCAGAAACAACTGCTTCCTTGTCTACCAGCCCCTTCTATAGGACAGAAGGCTGCTTGCCCCACCCCCATGTGTGGGCCTCTGTTAAGATCTAACAGTGACCTCCATGATCAGGGGCTAGAGTGAGCCATGGGGTTGAAGGAAACACTTTCATGTGCCCACATCTGTTCTGCAGAGCAGATAAACAGATCAGAGTTATGCATGGAATGAAAGCCAAAGGACAGCTAGTGGCCATCTGCACCGTCCCTGCACTAATGACCTCATGGGATGCAACGAGAAGCCCGAACCCACCACTTGAAAGGGTCAAGTTTTCAGTGGGAAGTGTCACGGAAACTTAATTTGTGAGTCTGCAATCCTGAACACGACTCCATCAGAACTACTTCCCCGCATAACCAGGAACAGCAGCTCTGGCTCCTGCCCCCAGACAGAGTGTGGCCCTTCCGAAGCAGCGGCACCACATCCCCTCTTAATTACTTGCTGAGGCTTCCAGCTTGCGTTTGTGGGGTGGGTCCTCGATGATTCTTTTGAGGTCCCCACGGTTCTGCAGGTCCACTGGCTTCTCCCAGACTGACAGCTGCATGGTTGGGTTGAAGAAGAAAACCCGGTCGTCACCTGTCCAGACCACACACCTGTGAAAGTCGAAAACTTGCCTTAGTCACTTTTCAGAGACACATGGTGAAGAGCAATACCCATACCCCTCTCTCAGCATGCCCTTCTGGACTGTGAAATTCTGGGAGGCATCAGATAATGACGGCAGAGCTTTTCCTTAGAAACGTTCTGTGCTTCTTCTCACACTCTCTCATTTGGTTGATAGGTATGGTTCCCATCCCCTTTTACCAACAAGTATTCCAAACAAGGTTCTAAGAAGCTAAGAAACTTTACAAGGCCAGAGAAAGCCAGGACCTTCCCAGCTCAGTGCCCTGACTGACTCAGACCTAGCCACTTGGGTTCCCAGGTGACAATTTCACTGCCTTCCACATTCAACCCTACACACCCATCAAAAAACACCATACAGCAGAGACGATACATGGACCACGTGACCCAGCACCTGAGCTGTGGCATCCTGCTCACTTTCATAAGGGCCTTGTACTTTCAGATATGGATATCTAACGTATAGGGAAGGAATGGTTTATTGTTCTGGAATACCTTGAGAGAATGAAAAACAGAGATAGACACAGAAAACAAGATCCCTTCTGCAAGGTTGGTCACTGGCCTTGGTGTGTGTCCCCTGTTCTTAGGATGCTGCAGAGAGGAAGTGTGGTTATGGCCATTTTCTATCCAGACATCCTTTAAAACTTACCCTGGGTAAGAGATTCCTCCCCAGCCTCAGCTTATCATAGTAGCCTCTAAGAAGCTCCTGGATCTTCTCCATGCTTATCTGTGCTACAGGAAAGGGAAGAGTAGGCTATGCATACAAAACCTCATCGGAGAGAGGACCACTGGCCACCTGTAGGTACTGTGAGACACTGCTGATCCCTTGATGCCTTGCTCATAATCATCCTGGAAGGTTAGAATGGGTGTTTGCATAGAGGGACTCACTCCATGTTGAGGCCAGTTAGCTTTATTCCATGAGCTGTGCTGAGAGCCCAGGCTTGATTCCCATGTGTTAGCAACTGGCTGGATTAGGACCCTAATGACCTGAGAAGGCCCATCAGGTATCTTATTTGACTAGGTCAGGTTCCATGGTGGAGCAAATAGAATGATGGACATCGAAATTTCTGCATTCAGGCCTGAGAACCTACAACTAGGTTACCTCAAGTGACAAAAGTCTTAGAATTCAAGATTGATAGGTGAGTGGTGGAAGCAAAATTAAAACTAGACCCTTCCCCCAGTTGCAGTCAGGCTTTTGGTGCCTTGCTGTGACCACAAAATCAGACTGAACTGAAGCTCCTAGCAGCTAATTATCTGTTTGCAAGTCTTGCTTGGATTATCTTTTTGTCCTGAATCTCGGCTGAACTTGGCCTGAGTGGAAAATTCTAGAAGCATCCCTAGTTTTCTGTACCCTGGTCTGTCTCCTTAAGACTTGAACTGTTTTGTGGTGTCTCCAGGAGATAGGGAATTGTTCCCACAGTTTCACCTCAGCAGTCAGGCAGAGGATACCATCCTCATGGGAGGTTAATATATCCCATGATGCCATAAGCACTTGGGACCTAACATCATACTTTAGCCTTGTGCTCCTACCCAGAGCTGAGCAATTGACTCTGAAGGGATAGATAGATCCCTGGTCTGAGGATATGGCCTTGGAGACCTGTGTATAATGTGAGCTTAGCCTCTCTGTTTGTAACAGTTGATGGGCATAGGGACCTACCAGTAAGTCCTACCATGGACCCATTTATTAAGCTTTTCCCTTCTAGAAGAGAACATTTTCCTCAGCCGCATGTCTAACTTCTAGTTCTTACTCTTTAAATACGTTAATTCCAGAACTCTCTCACCATGGTGACTGTCATGGCCCCTTCCTACTGACTTATTTTGACTGGGTGGGATGCACAGGAATCTGGTTGTTCTGGTTTGGCTTTCTGAAGCCCTTCATTGTCTGAAGAGGGCTAAATGGAGGCTGTTCATGGTCCAGGAAACAGCTGGGCTCCATGGATACCCCATGTTTTTTGAGACCCTGGTCTCTTTCTTCTTCCCTGGAGACCCCTTAGGTAACAAGTAGTAGTTACACCCGTGTCTCATGCACTGTGTCTGGGGAGCTCCACTCCAGATGATCCCAAGGCTGTGGGAGGGCTAAGCTTCCAGGGGAGCTTGGTGGTAGCAGCTGAGATGGCAACAGCCCTTGTCTTCCCAATACCTGCTGCCAGGTTTTCAGGTCCAAGGCCCAGGCTTTCCCAGTAGGGCCTGCCATAGAGTAATGATGAGAAAAGCTCACTGAGAAGTGTCCAGCCCACTCCCATTTGCTGGTCTGAGGAGGTTCTGGCATGTTAAATTAATGCCACAGTGTATTGGTATTTGCATGAGGATTACTGGGGAACAGGGCTTGAGAAAGGGGGCAGGAGGCCCAAGGGAGGAAGCACAAAGACAGTTGTAGGTCGACCCTTAGGGGTTGGGGAGGGGACAAGAGTCAGTAGCCTCAGCTAATCCCAGTTTCCCAGCAGGGAAAACTGCAGGGCTCCAGCAGTCTCTCCTAATGTGGAACAGATGGATCTCCACAGGTGGTTTGTGGGAAAATCTCTAGCTGTCCAGAAGGCTTGGGGTCACATGCTGAGTTCTGGTAGAAATCTGGTCAGAGAGACAGTTTGGGGCTTGAGCACAAGAGGCCTCGAGGATGAGAAGCTGAAACCAGATGAGGAAAGACCATCCATTGTCTCTGGGTTGAGATGAACAGGTGTCCTGCCCCATAGTGCTACAGTTTAATAGTGTCAGGCTGTCAGCTGTGGACCCTGAGATGCCACATAGAGGTCTCCCATCAACTGGAAACTTGGCTCAAAGCAAGTCAACAGAGCTGGAAAAGGTGGGCACCTGGCTTGGATAGGTTGCCTCCACAGCTGTGTGTAGACAGATGCATCTAGGCAGATGGATCTATGTAAGTGGTCCAGGGAGCTTTGTGGTGAAGGGCTGGGGGTTCCTACCCTACTGTAGGCTCCCTAGACTTTAGGCTGAACAGAGGAGAGGGCTGCTGGCCACATGGTCTCCAATGGAGGGATCAAAGAACAGGTTAGCATGATCTCTGGAAGGAGCCACTCAATCTCACTACTGACCAGACCAATGCAATGGGGGGCCTGGCTCATAGCCTTCTGCAGTTATGTTCCTTTCCCTGAAGTCAAAGATGAAGGCTCCTTGAGGACATATACCTCAAAGTCTTTCTGCTGGGAGCCTCAGGTAGCTTCTCTGGGTTCTCCGGTGTCTCCCCTCCATGTCCCAAGCTCTCTCGTTCACTAAAGAAACAAGGCTTCACACCTCAAAATTTCTATTTATTTGGCCAAATTACCCATGCCAAATCTTTGTCACACATTCAGAGTTCTGTGGGAGGCAGCGGCTGTAGCACAAACTACTCAAGTATGAAGGCACACAAGTGCATCCTGCCCTAGGAAGAGCTGCCTTTTCAATGCCACAAGATGGAAGAACATCTCCTGCTCCCCATCCTGCCACCACCAAACTTCTAAAGCCAGGGAGGAATGGGGCTAATTAGAGATTTAATGGAGCATTAGTGTCTGATGTGAGTGGTGACAATTAATGCAGTACACATTTATATCCAGGATGCGAGGAACCAGTTCCTGTGCCCAGGGGAAGCATGTGGAATTGAACTGCAGAGCTGGTGACAGGTAAATAGATGGGATTCCCAAGAGGATATCTGCCCGTCCACTTGTTCCGGTTGGTTTCAACTAGACGGAGCTGGCTATGACATGCAAAATTAATTTTATGTTTCATTTTATGCCCATTTTAAGTACATGGATAGCTCTCCTTCTCTAATCATGCCACATAATTCCTGGATGGCAGCCATATCTCTCTTCTCTCAAAATGTCCCTAGATCCCGGTGGATGTAATTAGTGCACTAGAGTTATTTAAGTCTGATACAGGATCCCCACAGTGAGAAGCCCCTTGTGTAGAGATCTGGTGGTGGTTGATTTGCTCTAGAAAATGGTTTTTAGTCATAAAGTCACCCTTTGAACAGCAAGTCCTGAGGGGTGGGGGAACCACTGCCGTTTGGCCCACTGGAGTGGGAAATCAAGTCTGGCCTGCTGCCTCCATGAACCCAGGACAAACATACCTGTGGCTTCTTGCTCTACTGACTCGGTTCTGCATGCTCTGTCCAGGGCAAGGCATCCTTTCTGTATCTAGTATGCCATCAATGGATAAAGACCTCCTCTGTCCCCTTTGCTATCTGGGGCTTTGCTTCTACAAGGGACTGACTAGGACAGGGCTTTGGGTCCTCTGTGGTCCAGTTACAGGAGAAGAAGAGGACCATGAGCCCTGTGGAGCCTGATCACCAAGGTAAGAGAAACATACCCAACTACTTTGGTCATGCCTCCCTCATATTTTTCAGAGTGGGCTCATAGGGAAGAAAAACATTGTATCTGATACTAAGGACAGGGATAAGAAGCAGCTGACCCATGCGTGTCAGCAGCACTGTGCTTGAGAATGGAGATAGCTTTATAGCATGACTGTCACATGCCCCCATGCTGAGGCATGCCAGGTGAATGTTTCTCAGGGATCTGGAGAAGTATAACATGGAATTGAGGCCCAGCTCCTGAAGGCAATGCCTCGGTTGGCACCCTTCCTGTGCTGTTATCTCTGCTACTTACTTTCTGAGGTGAGAGCAGGCAGGGGTGGGGAGAGAGGGCTATGGAAGTGCTGACGAAATCCCACCTGTTGTTCACATGCTCTCTCACAGTGGCACCCAGAGAGACTACAGGAATGGCTCCTCAAGGTGTGGCCAACCTGAGCTCCTATGCTGCATACCAAGGGCTGGTCCTTTTTGCTCCTTTGTGTGCCTTGATGATGTTGCAGCTAGCTATCTTTAGCTGTTTCATAGACTCATCTTTCCTCATTCTGTGAGTGGCCAATCAGTAGCAGCAGACCAGCCTGTTAGTGTCCTGCCACTTTGCACCCAGCCTTTCGGGAGATGGGTTCAAGACCTCCCTCTCTAAGAAACCAGGTAAACCAACCTGGCAGGGTTCCAGGCTGTCTAAAGGGTCTATCATATGAGGGCATAAAACCACCCTTCTTTGCCCTTGTCTACCAGGGTCCCAGCTTTCCACAAATTACAGGGGCTTGTATTTTATTTTTAAACATCTACTCTGACCTTTGATCTCCTGACTCAGTTCAAGACAGTCAAAATCACAGGTGAGGAGCCACAGGAGATCCTTCTGGCTTAGCACTATTTCAGAACTCAAGTATACCTTCATGGAGACTGATAAAAACCACCCGGAGCTTGGAGCTGCTCACTCCTTCCCTCACCCACCCAGGGGGCAACCTCCAGAGGCCTCTTCAGCCTGAGTCTAAGTGGTAGCTTCCTCCTGCCTCCTCCTCCGTCTGCCATAACTAAGTACTTTGACATTTAATTCAGCATTCAGCAGTCCCCTCCCCAGCAGTAACACCTTACCTGTCCCTTCTCTGACATAATAAAAGGCTCAATTATGCAAAGGGGACAAAGTGACATTTGGTTTCCCTTCAGCAGTATGTACTCAAAGAAGAGTGATGCTTGCTCGCAGCTGAGCGAGCGTGATCACATGTCACATCTGAAATTGACAGTGCACTGATGTGGCCCAGCCTGCTTCTCCCTTAATAACTGTGATTCCTAATCACCTCTCTCTCCAGTCAAACATCCATATTCGTCACGCCTGGGGAACTACTTCTCTCGCTCTCTGAAGCGGTTCTGCCAACTTCATCCAAGAACATGCTTTTATGCAGATTCTTTTAAAGTCCAATAAACGCAACACTTGCAGTGTTATACATCCAGAGATTTTATTATTTGAAAGCTATATGCAATTAATTGATAGTTATGATAGTCTTAAAATACCAAATATTTTAAGTCAGGATAAAAGCCATGCTATTAACATGAAACCAGAGAATGTGCCCAGGATGACTAACTACACCCAGCTGTTTGAAAAATCACTTTAGGAACCATACCTATAGAGGTTCTACCCAAACATGTCTCTTAACCAGCATGGCTTGTCTGCCCGCCATTGGCCTCTCAATAGGACAAGAGGCACCAGACTCATGGCAACACCATGTTCCTTTGGGCAAGCACTTCAACTGCATCTGCATCTTAGGGCCCAAAAGAAGTATGAGAGACCTGGCTTTTGTAGGAGGCAGTGCCTATGATAGCACCATGCCCCCCGACTCCTTGACAGGACACATCTTTCTCTTTCCACAGAACTCACAGGCAACATTGTTGGTAAGTCGCTGACCAAGCTTGAACTGCATCAATCTGGACTTTCTTAGAAAAGTGAACTGATGTGAAATGTTCAGTACATGTCGTTTAAATTTCATGAAAATAGCTAATTATTTATAAATCCATAATCTCTAAAATGACTCTCAGATGCTAATTAATCATTGATGCTGACATTTATTGCCCTTTGAGCCAAAGCCTCATGGATTTTACACTTTGTTTAGCCATTACCTTTGAAATGTCCCCGTGTCATCAATAACTGCAAGAAAAGCATTTCGGTGCTGAACAGGAAGAAGCTCCAGAGGTGCGTGTTCAGCCTCCTCAGCGGGGAGGCCTCACTTTGTGTGGAAGCGGATACATACACTTCTTTCCTCAATGTCTTCAAAACTGTGTTGGGAATCTGGGTCTCTTCAAACCACCCAACAGAGCTAAGTAAGCTCTGTGTTCTTTTGTAATGAAGAATTGGCTGAAGATGTTATTCTGGAGCCTGGAAACACCTTTAATGGTTAAACTGGCACCCATCCTGAGAGGAGAATGCACAGAACTCTGGATCCCCTCTCATTTGGGCATTGACTTTGTGTTTCTAAGGTTAAGCTAATGTGTCTGCCGAGGCCGTCTACCTGGCCATCTTGGTGACTAGGCTATAGGAGAGCATCTTCCATGGTTAGGGATGTCTTGTGATGCTCCAACCCACTTTTGACTTACTTAACTCTTCAGCATAGAGAGTCCCTGTGAGCAGACAAGTGTCCCCCGTTTCCCTCTCATGCCTTTAAAGCTGTTTCTTCAGCTTAAGCAGTCTGCCTGGTATATTGCACAGGGTGGACACAAACAAGAAACACAACACACAGTTTTCACCTTCAGTCTTTGCTCAATAGTCTACACCTGTGTGCATGAGACTCACAGTCTTGTTTACTGGCAGTCCTATCAAACATGTGGGTCTGCTAAAGTATGCAGACAGAATAAAAACACCAACAGGTTGGCTTGTACGTTTCAACTGCCTGCTTGTTCTGGTTCCAGTTTTCCCAGGCAACTCTGAGGCTCAGGGTGATGCCTCTTGTAGCCATGTCATCTCTGCCTACTTGAAAACCTCCCCAGCCATGGGTCCTAGGGGGAGTTTTATTGTAAGATTTCTGTTCTTCTGCTAAAGTGTCTCCTTCCAGAGACTCTTCTGTGCCCTGATCCCAGACGTAGGACCTTGTCCTTTGTCCTGCTTTACCATTGGGCACAGAAACTTCTGGGCCTTAGAGCATCGAAGGGTTAGTGCCTTGAGGGGATAACAGAAAGCCATGGCATTACCTCCAGGAAATGCTATCAGGCTGACTGTGGTCTAAGCCTCCATAGCTGAGACAGAGATCCCAGAGATTCCTGGGTTTGGGCAGAAATGTGCATCCACACCTACCAAGGCAGGTGATAGAGCATCCCCACCCCCCAAGCTGCACTTGTCCTTGCCATGCCCATGTCTACCAAGGAGTTTCTATACTCTGACTTGAATGGAGTTGCTTGTTAGTAGTTAGTTTAAGGTGGCCACTACTTTCTGAGTGAGGGTGCTAGTGTACCACGGTTGCAGGTGGTACAGGTGAACAGAGATGGGTAAAAGACATGCATTATTGCTCCTGTACCTCTGGGGATTCCCAGAGTACCTGGCTGACAAGGGGCAACCAGACACTGGTGAGCTCCAGGGGCTTTTATTGTCATTGTGATGGCAACAATGACATGAGGTAATGGAGACGGGTTCTCAAGGTTCTTCATATGGAGTAGTTCCATCCCTGGAACAGATGGTCACAGTTCCACATGTGGAGGAACTCTGTTCCTGGGGAAGACAGCCATGGCTCCCCCAGTGGAGAAGCTACACCCTTGAGCAGACGGTGCTGTCAGGAAGAATCTGGCCTCTAAGATTCCACACATGTGATGCCAGGCTTAATGAGTCTGTCATTCCAGGTGCCTACAAAGTCCCTCTCAACCACATTAGCAGATGAAGTGAGAACTGGAAGCTGTTATTCTCAACAGAGAATCCTGGCCCCTCTACTTGTCAGCAAGTACGAATCCCCTCTCAGGTATGGCGAGATCTTCCAACACACACATCCTTAGCTAAAGGGCCACTTTACAAGGCAAGGAACTGCAGCTTAAAAAGACCTGAAGTCAGGAACAGACAAAGCAAAAGATGCAAGGGAGATAGCATCACCCTCTTGCACAGGTTCCAGTAAGGAGGCCCCATTCTGATTGGTTCATGGAATGGAGCCCTTCTAACCATCAGTAGGCATTTATTGCTACTCAGCACAGGCTCTGCTGCAGAGTACCTGTTACTATCAGCTTGCCAATCAAAGAAGGAAGGGCCAGGAGCAGCCCTCCACCACCTTGAGGCAACAGGACATCATGGATTTTGTATACTCAGTGGGGCCTCTGCGGTTCTGTTCCTCCCTTCAGGTCTGAACCCTCTCTAGCTGCAACTACAGCTCAGGCTCACAGCAGTGCTCCTGGTCGCCCCAGAAAACCGCTCATCCATTCCATCTTCTAGAAGAATCGTGGTTCCACTCTCAGAAGCCTACAACAGTGTCATGCGGTCCTTTTCCTGGGAGAGAATGTTTCATTCCTCAGGGACCAAGTCCTTACTCTGTGATTCCCAAACACCTCCTGTAGTAAGAATGAGATTCATTTCTATCGTGCTCATGTGATACTCAAGGGACTCCTGATACTCAAGGCAAGAAGGCTTACATTCTGACTTAGCAAACGGAAGGCCAGGGTCCTCACACAGGGAATGGGAAATCTACAGCCCATTAGCCTCGCTGACTATCAGCCAGGCCCATTTCCCATTAGGGTCTAGTGTTCAAGGTCATATCTCCAGATCCATTCTCTCGAGGGAAGCTCCATGGAAGCCATGGCATAAGGTATGATCAGAAGATGTTTCTGCACATAGATTCCTGCCCACTCTGGGTCCGGCATAGGAATCTGCTGAGATTACTGGGACCTACTGAACAGACAGGGGCATGCTTTGGCCCTCTGACCATACCTTATTTCTTGCTAGTATGTTCAGGATGGGGATTTGTCTACATAGATCATGATATCTCATTATGAGAGCTTGCAGCTCTACCATAACCTTCTAGGGAGGTAGGACTGATATAAATTGCTTGGTCAAAAACATATCCAAATATGTTTCCATAGAGAACCTGCCATTGAAATGAGACAAAAAGCTGGGGATCTCCGGGTATGAAATTATGTTCAGTTGCCAGGTCATAGAAGCATTAAGCCATCTCATAGTTCCTGAGTCATATCTTTTATAATAAAACTGCAATCATAGTTAATCACAGTTAAGCACTTTTCTGAGTCCTGTGAGTCACTCTAGAGAATTATCACCAAAATCAAGGGGAGGCAGTGGGAGGCCCTGTCTTTATAGTCAGCTATACAGAGCATGGGTAGCCTGCTGAGGCTGCCTACAGGCTAGCATCTTTATGAAGTAGCCTCCTGGGACTAAGCCTTTAGCTCAGAGGTGTGATGTCAACTCATAATCTAGTATCTAGAATCGGAATTGAACAAGAGACTCTCAAAGCACTGGGGGTCATGGGCTTGGGGAAGCAGTGTCCAGAGGCAGAGCTGAAGGTGGGGAGTAAGGAGGTCATTGATGCTACAATATAGACATTACCCTGCATAGAGGGAAGGGACACTCTCTAAGTAGGGTAGATAGCCAGCACATGGCCACAGGCTCAATAAGCCCTGCATAGTGAATGTGAGGCCCTGTGACAGTAAGTCAGTCTTTTCAGACATAGCATTGCTACTCTTAGAGCTTAGAGTTGCATCCTGATGGCTTCATTGCAGCTCCCAGAGGGTACATTACCCTGATACCCCCATTCCATCTCCCAGAGGGCATATTATTCCAATACCCTCATTGCCGTTCCTGGAGAGCACATTACCCTAATACCCCCATTGCAGCTCTCAGAGGACACATTACCCCAATACCCCCAATTGTGGCTCTCAGAGGGCACATTACCCTGATACCCCCATTGCTGTTCCAGGAGGGCACGCTACCCTAATGCCATCATTGCTATTCCTCTTGGATGGATTGAGCATTTCCTCCCAGCTGTCTACTGCACTCCAATTGTCAGGTTTTAAAACTAATTTTTACTATAATAACCTTTTTATCCTGGTTCCAAATTACTCCATTAGAAAAGGGCACTTTTAAAAACCAAAGACGGTGGCTCCCTGATGGAAGGTGCTTTGGAGTAAGGCATACTCAGAGATCAGGAATCCCCCCATGGCAGCCGGAGAGAACAAGACGCGACTTTAATTAACAGTTACTTCCCGATGTTCCTTCTCACAAGAGAGTGTAGAAAATCCCTAGCAGCTCATGGCATGCTACATTTACCTCGAGCCGCTGACTCTCGCTGATCTATATGCAACAGCGTTGCTGTTTTAATACATACAAATACACCAGGACCGAGGAACTCATCATTTAAGTGCCATTTTCCTTTCTATAGATGTGACAAAAATGGAGAATTATACCTGCCCTGGGGTGCAGAATGTGTTTTTTAGACATAATGCACCTAAGGAGCATGCACTTTCTCTCTGATGACATTAAGCAGACTCTGGGACAACATGAAGCTGTATTTTATAGCTCTTGGCTTTAGGGGTGTCTTACCAGGGGGATCCAGGCACAGGCGTGGAGGCCACCGGTTTATTGCCTTTCGCTGCAGTTTCCTCCCCTCTTACCAATATGGGTGGAGGCTCCTTTAAATGAAAGAGACGATGAGAGATGATTGTGATTGTTTTCATTCTGAACACTGTCTCAGTTCCAGTAAAAAAGTAGAAAATAACCAAGACTACGGCAGACTCGGCTGTCTCTAGCAATGACTACAGAGTAGAACATCTCGGAGAGAAGGCTGTCAGATTGAGCAATCACAAGAAGGCTTGAGTTGACAGTGGCCTACACTACACACACAGGTAGGGTGATCCACGAGAAGCAGCCTCTAGGATCCCCATTTGTCTGCTCTCAGATCCAAAGACAAGGGGGAGTCATAATAGTGTTGTAGTTCTGGGGTGCTGGGAAGGGGTAGAAAAATATCACTGAGCTCATATCCAAGATTCATGGACTGGAGTCACTTGCTCTGCCATGAAATCCCTATGTACAGTGACAGAGAGCCTCCATGCTGCAAGGTATCCTGACACAGCCAGAGCTGACACATTTGGGTTCATTATAACAGGGGAAGTGACAAGCTCCCCCAGTCTAGTCTGGAACTCATTATATAGTCTAGGCTGGACTCAAACTTGCAGGGATCCTCATGTCTCAGCCTCTTGAGTAGTACCAGCTGATACTGGTATCAGCTACCACACCTGACTCAGTCTTTCATCCTTAAGGGAGAACAGAGTCCTAAGCAGGTTTGGACGCTCTGGAGGCTGGGGTACACCCCCCATCAAGTTGCTCAGACAATACTCAAGGTGTCATTTTTCAAGGTATGTATGATTCTCGTGCCCAGCTAAGTTTGGAAAGTGTCACTTTTTTGCTCCCCATTTAGAAAATAAGAGCTGTTTGAATTTTGTATCTTCTAGAAAAAAATTTAAAAAGATTTATTCTCTTCAGTTCAAAACAGCAGCAAACATGCCTTTCTCTGTCTTCTCAGATGGAACTGGGGCAGGGGAGGCAAGTCTTGTTAGAAATTAAAAACTCTGGATGATGAGAGGTCCAATAAAGACCCACAACCAGGGTCAGGCTGCTGTAGTAAGCTGTCCTACTTAAGACAGCCATGGATTCTTGGATGGACAATGGGTTGAAGTCTAATTCCCACCTTGGAAAAGCAACATCAAGAGGGGAGGTTCTTCAAAAGGAAACAGGCTATGCTACAATTTTGTCATGGTTCTAGGAAAGAAAGGAATTCAGAAAGCATAAAATCTAGGCATAGGGGCCTTTTAAAACCACTCCCACACTCCCAGAAATTTGCATGGCTTCGATCTCAAAACTCAGACCACACTCCCACACTCCCAGAAATTTGCATGGCTTCGATCTCAAAACTCAGACCACAACAAAGATGATGGCCTCTCTTTCTATCTGGAAATTCAGGTAAGATTAAAGGGTAGATGGATTGTTTCAAATGACAACTTGTTCTGAACTGAGGGTTACAAAATTGAATATCACCTTGACATTTTAGAATATGAGTTCACCAGCAATAATGCCAGTGAATTTTAAGTCATGTATGGGAAATGATGACTGACCATGTGCCTAACCTAATCTGCATGAAGTTAGTACTCATCCCAGTGGCAGGAACACCCAACAAGAGGTCAGTGTGGGAAAGGCAGCAGTGGTACCAATGCCTGGCACCAGTGACCAAAGTTCAGGACAATGTGGCAGACACAGCTTGTTTTCCTTGTCACTCTTCTGAGCATGGGGACAGGAATGCCCTGATTTATGGACACCCTAAGCACAAATTTCTAATGTAGTGATAAAGGACCGTAAGTTACTATAAGAGCCAAGAGCAGTGGTCTTCCACTTTCCTAATGCTGTGGCCCATGCTGTGGTGAACCCCAACCATAAAATTATTTCATTGCTACTTCATAACTGTGACTTTGCTAGTATTTTGAATTGTAACGTAAATATCTGACCCACAGGTTGAGAACCATTGGCCAAGAGGACTAACGCTGGAACTGGAGCAATGGCTCAGAAGTTAAGAGCATATACTTTTCCTGTGGAAGACCTGAATTTAGTTCCTAGTGATCACTGTGGGCTGCTCACAACTACCTGTAACTTCAGCTACAGGGAATCTAACATCCTTTTCAGCCTTCCTGGGCACCCACACTCATTTGCATATATCCCCACACAAAACATAATATTTTTCAAATATTTTTTTTTCAAAAAGAGGTAAATCTGCTGAGTGTAGCTCTTTGATAAAATCTTTGATTAGCAACAAAACTGCTTTGTGTTATCAAAAGAGCCAGGTAGTCCCTCTCAACAGGGAGCAGATGGCCATAAAATCATCTGCCCTGTTTCATGTTTAGATATATCTGAGAAGACGGTGACTGGAGCACTGTACCCATGATACACCTGTGCATGTGCATCCCATATCTGTCTGGCGTCTCTTGTAGCCTCTGTTCTTTGTGGTTGATACCTGCATTTAATAAATGGTTTTAATTTATACTGCCATCCCTTATATTCATAAGTATAAAAGCAAAACTTTTATGGAATTTTTAAAGCAATTTCTGGAAGTAGAAGATATTTTTGCTTCCTGTGAGAAAAAAAGGTCAGGATGAATAATTAGCTTAATGGGGATTATTAAGAAGCACTTGTCTTCACAAATTATACACACACACACACACACACACACACACACACACACACACACTCACACACACGCAAATAAGACCAGGGTTTATATTGTTAATCCAATTAGGGAAACTGGAGGGGGTTTTCATTTGGAAGTTAATTGAACAATAGAACACAACACATAGCATCCAAGCACCAAATTATTCAAGTAAATATGGTAGAGTGTAATTTGTGATGGTTCCAACTTCTAAATTTGGCATTGCTAGGATTCTCTCCAGCTAATTACCAAGATCTTCTTCACGAGGCACATGCTGGTTATGATTTCCTGTTGGTGATAAAAATGGCTAATCATGGTGTAAAACTACTGCTTGACGAGGAAGTAATAAAAGTGAATCAGACTGGCAGAAACTAGTAATCAAGCCAGTATTTATGGATGGCACCAGCAAAGCTAGCTGTGTAATTAATATGTAATTCTGGCAGAGATGTGCTAATCTTTCTTGAAAAACTTATCCTCTAGGACAAATTTTAATCTGGACCAACACACACTTGTGATTGGTGTTCATCATCCAATATTGATACTAGAGGTGGGTAAGGAGAGGTGAGCTTCCAAGTGATTAAGTCCTGGGATGAAGGGGAACATGGGCCAGGAAGAACAAAGTACCCCCAGTGGGCATGAGGTAGGAACACATGAGCAAAGTAAGAAGAATATGTAGAAAAGTTCTGAGACACAGAGCTCCAGGACTGTCTGGTGAGGGCAAGTACCCTGCAATTTGTTAATCTCAAGTTTAGTGACATGGGGGAATCTCAGATGATTCAGAGGCAGGGCTGGTCTTAAAAGGCCATTTGACAAGTGTTGAAAGAATGGCCTGAAATTAGAACTCTTAAAGAAAAATTCCCATGTCTTTGGGATTTCTTTAACAGTAAAAGCCTAACTTTGAACTGCATGCCTGCAGAAGCCTGGCCCATACCTGCCTTCTCTTCATTCTGAAAACAGATACAGTGTTAACTGAGCTAGAAGCCACGCTCCTTCCCACAGGATCACACTCATGTGGTCTACTCAGTCATGGTGCTCTACCAGACCTTGTCTGGGATTTGCCCTCCCTCAGGGTATGAAGTTGCCAGCCTGGGTTCAGCTATAGTGCAGAGCAGACTGGCAAAGCCATTTTATAAACCAAATGACAAACATGAGTGGAAGTATCCCAGCCCCAGATCTCCCAAACCTGGGCACTGTGTCTCTGTGACACTCACCTTATCCTCTTTGTCTCCCACCAGGCTTTTCCTCTCGGGGGCACGTAGCATCAGGGCAGGGGGATGAGGTGCACGGCTGTGCTCTTTGCCTTTATCTGTGGGACCAAAATAATAGCCATTAGTACTCCATTTGTCATGTCAGTCATGACTTGAAAAATTAAACAAAGACTAAATGTGGCATTGAAAATCCAAATTGATTCCCAACATTGCAGAGTACAGAGGCAGACTCTGAAGTCTTGGCTTTTCAGCTACAGTCTAATGACAATGTTACCCTAATGCTGAGCCTTAGAGACGTGAGTCTGTCACCTGGGCTCTCTCCTGACCTAGTCAAAGACCATCTATAATATCTATGTATATGACCCCCAGCAACACTACTTTTCAGCCTATCCTTGAAGATGCTGGCTGGTCCCGCTCTGGCTCCCATAATCTTGTAGCTGGAGAATCCCAGGAAGAAGAGAGTACATAGCAAGTGTCCCCAACAAAAACCACCCAGGACTGGAGCAGTCCTGCTAGTGAATCAGCACATGGGGAGAGGTGATAAGCCTGTATGTTTCCAGGTCCATGTGCAAATTGGGTTGTCATTGCTTTTCCTGTGTTTCTCATGCCTTAAAACAATAGCAAATGCTTTCAGTAAAAGGTAGTAGACTCATGACTATTTTAAAAATCAAGACTAGAAAGGGAAAACAAGCCATCTAACCACACGCCAGCCCAACAGAAAGCAAAGCCATCAGAGAAGCAAGTGCAGGCTTCCCTTTGTTTTGAGAGACATGACACTAGGACATTTCTGCTTCCCAAGATGGATCCAGAGCTCTTGGTATCAACCTCTGCTGGGAAGGCCACAGGGAAGGTAGATTGCAGAAATAGCTTTCTCTGTGTGTGTTTGTATGCACGTGTGTGAACTTGTGCATGTGTGTGTGAGCATGTGTATGTGTGTGTGTATGCCACATATGTGCACACTTTTACAAACATATTCAAAAGTGGTCACCTGGGAATGGCTTCCTCTAGGAAAACATCTAAGTCTGGAGGACAGGGCAGGCAGGGCAAAGTGGAAGAACACTCATGCCACCTTTTACCTGCAATCTTTCTTGATCTACCACTGCGAATATCTTGTACACTGACAGCGCCATGTCCACAGTCAACACCCTCTGCCACCCATTCTGTGCTGGCTGGTTGTTGGGTCCATGCCAGTCAGATTCCCATACTGGACTTGAGGTTATCATCAGTTCACACCCTAAAGACTGGCTGCAGAGTCAGGCAACTGCAGAGTATCCTGTCCCTGAACTGGGAGGAGAAGACCTCTCACTGAAGCAACTGTGCTTCCAACAGAACATCTTGGAAGCTCTGACCATGGACAGAGTAGCCCTGTAGCACAAAGGCACAGCATCTGGACCAGGCAGAAACAAGGATGTTCCATCTTTGGCTTCTTCTCTCCATGAGGGAATGGGTGTGAGTGCCTATGGGATGTCCTAAGTAGGAGGCCCCTTGTCAACCAAAACGCTAGCACTCTGCAGAAGTCCTGGCTGACAGTTTCTGCAGAGGACTGGGGACTGGTACATGCATCTGAAGGATCAGCCACAATTAGCTCAAGCTGTAGGCAAGCAAGCCAAGCATGAAATCTGGTGTCACGGTGTTCCCTCCTGTCATTGTATGTCATTGTTTATACTTCCACCCATACCCTTAATTTTACACAGAAGCCAGACATGCTAATCAGACAGTGCTCCGGCATAACCAGCCACAGCCACAACCAAGACACATCCCTAGGCCTAGCCAAACCATCTACCTATCCATTTCAAGATTGGCTGGAAAGGTAGAAGAATGGGACTCAGTAGAAGAGCTCTTGCCCAGTATGTGTGAAGACTGGAGCTGGATGTCCAATACTGACAAAATTGGGAGGGAGGGAGAAAAGGGTGGACATAGAGAGAGAGTGTGAGGGAGGGAGGAGTGTAAGAAGGGAGGAAGAGGGAGAGGGAGGAACGGAGGAGAGAGGAAAGGAGAGGAGGAGGGATATAGGCAGGCAGATCCAACTTTGGAGGTTCTATCAGCTTTCCCTTCAGTTGGATAAACAAATCTAGCCAAGAGACTAGTCAAGGACACAGGAGAATGACCTAGGATGCCAGCCTTGCTGCTGAATGCATCAAACTGTCTAGATCTTGTGCCTTTGAGATTGCTCAGTAGGAAAAGCTGACCTCTAGAAACACAGAATGCTACACACAAAGAATGTTATACACAGAGAATGCTACACAAACACACACTAGGTAGATAGATAGATAGATAGATAGATAGATAGATAGATAGATAGATAGATAGATAGATGTGATTTGGGAAAGACTTTTAACTCTGAGGTCATACCTGAAGCTCATTCTTTGCCAAAGTGTCAAGTAGGCCTGGGCACAGACCTCTGTCCTGATTCCATACTGAGCAATCATATTTCTGCCTTTCTCAGAGCAGGTTCAGTAAGTCACTACATCACCACCCCACAGATCAGCAAAGGAAAGGGCACACAGATGAGAGAAATGGCCATTTGTTTTGTGACGCCCCCAAGGTCAAAAACCTCATTTAAAAATGCGCACACATGATCCTTGACATCAGCCTTGAGCAAGTCTGTTGGCTTCGCCATCTAATCACCTGCTCTCTCCTGCCCAAAGTAGAGAATTAATACTTTAAAGAGTAAAGTCAACAGAGCTTTGTTGCTCAGAGGCCTAAAGCAGGTGCAAGGCCATTCAGTTAATAGCAGTGGTAGTCCTTGCTCCTTCACTTTCCGGATTCATTCACTGTTGTTGACACTGGTACTGGGATGTCACAAAGCCTGATGATTCTACACCTTCTCTAGGCAACTGAACATATTTTTAATCCAGCAAGATCCTCAGCTTGCTTTCCAGTTTCAGTGTAGGTCTCGCTATGGAGACGCGTTGGTGAGAGTATTGGCCAAGCTATTGAATTCAGCCCTGTCTCCCAGAGAGGTCAAGGTGGGGTATTGTAAGATTTGGGTGTGGTCAAACACTTTCCTATAATTCATTAGACATTATACAAATCTCTAGGTCTAGGCCCAGCCTAGATACCCAGGGTATAGGAGAACAAAGTAGAGTTTATTCAGAGACATACAGACAGATATGGGACTTAGTTTGCCTCACCCGCACCCTAAAAAGGTGATGGGTAAAGGTTTGGACTAAGGTGTATGTAATTGTGAGTGAGTATAGTAGGAGGCCTGATTAGCCAAAGCAATACATGAACCTGTGTCCAGGGGATTGTGACATCAGAGCTATAGAGATGTGCAGAGATGGAGCAGTCACAGGTAGCACTTATGGAAAAGAGAAGGTGCCCTAAGAATTCCCCACCAGAGCTGGCCAGTCAGGACCTCTAGGCTCCTGTCCTTATGCCTTGCATGCAATCCTCATATGCAGAATGAGAAGGAGTGGGGTAATCATAAGCTGAACTGACCCGTTGCCCACAGTGACCCAGCTCAGAGCAGACCCAGGTATGGGAAGAGAAAAGCCAATTGAAGGGAAGCTGTATGCTCTGATTACTGCTTGGACTCCACATATTTAATTATTGAACTGAGAGTTATTTTGTGACTGGAAGTGAGTGGATGAGTTTTTACTACCCAAGAATGGGCCACGAGCCATTTGGTTTGGACTTTATCCAAATGTCATAAAGAGCAAGCTGTATAGAGCCGGACAGGAAAGACTTTGCAAGGAAGCCACAAGGCCTTTACGCTGCATAGCCTATGATCACAACACTGTGGCCATGGTAAAAGACATGCATGCATGTAAACTAATATTCATGGCCAAACAAGTCAGTAGAATTGACAGCAAGGCCAGGTGTCTAAAATGCTATTCTTGAGCAAAAGAAGCATGGCTTATGTTTATTCTCCCATTATCTTAAGAAGGTATACTAAAGTCAATATTTTACTGGAAACAGTTGGTCTTTGGAAAGATCTGGTTTTAAAGCCTAGCCTTTGAGATTCATGGTTTTATATCAGTCCTCTTGAGTGCTTCTTGGAGAAAATATTTTTGATGATCATTTTAAAGCCCTTCATAGCAGACACATATCCCCAGAATACCTGTGACAAATGCCTTCACCTTGCCCTACGTGGTTTCCTTAATCGCCAACTCTTTTTAACAGCCATTGATTTTGCAGACCCTGAGGAAGGGCATGAGGGAAGCTCCTCAGGCCCCCAGACATAATTGGGTCTGCGCCTTAGCCATTCCACTGTGGAAATGCTTACTCTACAGCTCTCCACGGGCCACTTCCAGGGTCCACTCTGACATGCTTAAGTACTCTTTGCTTTGGGCCTCTCCACAGACTCCAATGATGCCATCGTAAAGGACTCCCTGAAGTGGCAGAGAGAGCTGGTTTATGAAGCAAAATCAACAAGTTGTAAGACTTCAGGCCCCCATGTACCTGGGGGAGTGCAGGATATATTTCCACCTAGGAGCAAGGCATGATGGTAATGCCTTCCCTGCAATTCGTCTATTGATCAAGCTCAACTTTGATTTGAAGGCTCTCCAGGGGCTTCCCCTTTGATTTTTCTTCTTGGCAATCGTGCGGGCCAGGAGAAATAGGATGATGACAGGGTAGTCTGGGAGGACAGGAGCCAGAGCTGTGGACTGGCAGGTGTCAGCTTACTTGGGATCCTACACAGTGCCCCCTTGTTGGTGGAGAGGTGACGAGGGATATGATGCTATCAGTTAGTGCTCTCTGAGGACTATACCACAGGCTAGTGAACAGAGGCTTCCTTAGAACCCTTTGGGTTGAAGCCACAAACCAAAGCAGTTCTGGATCCAGTGGCATGGCAAGAGACAGAACTCTCCTGGGGCACAGCTCCAGAGGCAGGGCAAGAACTTTACTACCTGATTGAGAAGCCCATCCCAGGATGCTTAGCCTAAGAATCAGCAAGGCCAGAACTACAATGATAGCCGCCACACCAGTACATCCTCAGAGACCTCCTCCCAGGTAGCAAGTGGCAGAATAATGGAGAGCGCTCTGTGAAAGCACTGCCAAGCTCTGTGCAAGCCCTATAGCAGCTAGTGGACCCTGGGTCTTGTCAATGCAGGCTCCTGGGCTGCTAGTGTTCATCTGTGAGACATCGTGAGGCCTTAGCAGTTTCTGGCTCTGCAGCACAGCCCTAGGGACTTCCAGAAGCTCCACCAAACTGAAGATCATTTTCATGGCGACGCAAATCACTTCTGAGTCCTCCTAAATTTTTCACAGGTTGTGATTTCCGAGTTGACAAGTGACAGAGAGAATTGATTTTCCACCCATTTTTATTTTCTTGGAACTTCCTATGCCAATGAGGTGGTAAAACACTCAGACAGGAGGGCAGGGCTGAGCTTCCTCAAGGTGTGGGGATCCTGGACTGTAAGACCATCCATCCCAGCCCTGAAGGTGACCCACTCTGTAATGTGACTCCACCTTGTAACAGGCACTAGTGTCTCCATTCCTCCATTTTTTACTTGACTGTAGTGGAATCCTATATCACCACTGGATAGAATAGCCTGTGAAGTAATGGGCCAGTTTCCTTAGAACATTCCAGAACCTGCAACAATCAGGCTGCCTGATGCAGACAGACCACATGAGGTTATGGATACAGAAACACTACCCATCACAGCGCCAACCATGTGAAGGAGGGTATAGTATGGCTGTCCTGTGGGACTGCAGGAAGAGAGGAGAACCAGAGATACACACAAGGATCCTTAATGATGTTTATGGCAAATATGTTTCAGTATCTGTGAAAGTACTGGACAATGCCATGTATTTTCCAGAAAGCTGTTCCCAGGCCACCAGGGCACTTTTGCCACCCTCCGCCCCAGATGCAGTCTGTGTCCTGCCTTGCCCAGAGGAAATTGACATTATGTACATTCTGGATCCAGAAAGTAAGCAGAGAGCCAGCTCCCAGCCTACCTTTCTGGCCTCCATAGTCATATGTTCTGAGGAGAATTAATGGGCAATAAGTGACCCTGCACAATTTCAAGAGTAACAAGGTTCTAATCTCCAGCCTAAAGTGGAGATTTTAAAGGCAGGAACATTAAATTAGACCATTCCTATAAGAAAGCACACATCTTGTAAGCACACCGGGGTCAGCACGTGGCAGCAGTAGGACCTAGCCACAGGCTTGAAGCAGGGGAGAGGATGAACAATGGGCTAGGGATAGAGAAGAGTCGGGCACAGAAGAGACAGAGATATAGGCTGGGATAGAATGGGGCAGGAAGGGAGAGATTCATGTGACCTTGAAACATGTAGCCATTTCTCCAAAAAGCGGAAATCCATTTCAGGAGCAAAATGTTATTCATGCAGCACCCACCATTCAAGGCAACATGGAATCACAACTGTGGGAGAAGGAAAGCTAAGATTCACTCCCTACATCTGAAGAGGCTCCTCTGAACTGTAGGAAGCTGGTGCCCTGGCAAGCTCAGGATCCTCATAGTTGGACCTTAGTACTTGGCCTATCCCAAGTGGGACAAGATCTCCAACTCTCTAGGATGCCAATGTGGTGCACAGGCAGATGTACACACAAGCACACACAAAAAGATCCATATGCCTATAACACACCAACAGACATACAGGCACAAAGTGAGAACACGTGTACACACAAGTTCACACAGATACAAAAGTCCTTCCACACAGAGACATGTGTACGCAACATGTTCATATGCTGAAACAGTATGTACACATGGGAGTACATAAAAAACAAATGTAAGATACGCAAGTACAGAGATATATGTGCATATACACATATACAATCCTACAGTACACACACAGAGACAGACAGACACAGACATGTACACAAATACATACTCACAGATACAATTGTTGGTTTTCAGAATCACAGATACATGTGCCTTTCCTGTTTATCGTCCAGACAAAGACAATACAATCAATATTTCAGATCCTCTGCTCCTTCAATGATTTAGGATCAGTTCCTACTTATTTTTCATTTGTAGGTGTGTCTCCTAGTTTGTGGCCATTTTTTTTTTAAAAATCTAGCAGCCTCTACATTCTTAGACAGTTATGAAGTCTTTACCTTCCTCTTGGTTCAATGTTATTTCGTACTTCCTGCATCTGCCCAGGACTTGTAATAGCAGCTGCTTCACTGGGGACCACAGATCACTAGAAGGTATTTACTCAGATGCCTGAAGGGTGACTTCCACAGCTCATACTTATAGCCCACCACAAGATCACAGGCCAGGAGACTCTGAGGACCATGTGGATGAGGTCTTCTCAGGGTGGGAAGTTGTGGCCTGTGGCAGGTACTTTTACACTTTCAGGTTTGTAAAAGATGCTATACTTAAAACAAATGATGGCACAGTTGAAATTCCCAGGAGCTTAATGGAGACAAGCACACTGCCAACGGTCCCCCCACACAGCACCATAAGGTACCACACAGCATCCACCATCCATTCTTCCCAGGGCAGCACATCAGCTCCTATTCCCATAGCACTCTGCTGTTCTCTCCTGTGAGCACACTCCAATCTACGAATCCTTCAGCTGTCTGAAAACCACTCAGAACCAGGCGTGAGATTCCTGAGATCCTACTCATCAAAGCTCAGCTGGGGGAACGAAAGCCATTCAAGTAAGAATTTATGCTATCTTTTCCTAAGCCTATCTCAAGGGCCCCTGGGGTCCCCAGACTCCATCAGAAGTATCCATCACATTACAAATGCTCTGGGGAGGCCAATCCTCACTTGCTAGTTCTTGCCTTCATTAAGTCAAATCAGAGTCAACAGATGGGACGATGGCACTACACTCTGGAGAGCCACAGTTAATCGTGTAACAAGGAAACAAAACACTGCCAGTGGCTGTGTGGTACTGACTTCATGGACACAAGTCTGTGATGGCAACTACACACTTGCATGAAGGCTGTACCTGGGCTGCTGTCCCCAAAATTCTCACACATATGGCTTTTAGCTCTGTCTTTCAGCCTGTGCTGATGGCAGTGGCTGGTAACCCTGTCACTGTCGTGATTTTCTACAAGTAACGATCCTTTCCTCTCTGTATGGTAGGAGCACACCGTCACACTGAGGACTGTGAGAGCTGGAAACATGAGCCAGGTGCTGCCAGAGTATGAATCATATTATACTGTATATTATATAGTAAATTACAAGTGTAAGAAAATAGAAACAAGCTTTATTGCCATATTGAAGACTCTTAATTTTTTGAGATAATAAAGTAAGTATATTATGTCCCCTTCCTCCTTCCAAATGCCCTCTTTTTCATTAGTATGTTGTTTCACACATATATACACACCACACATTCCTAAAACCAACTAAGGATTGCCAAGAGTGAAAGAAGTAATCTTCTCTGGGGAAGAGCAGATCTGTACCAATTGTGTATCCAATACCAAAGGGCCAGCACCAGAAAACACTGAAGACATTTTAGTCCCGTCTAGTGCCCACTATGAGTTTACAGAAGAGATTGGACTTTAAGAGTGGTTAGTGCTTGTCTAAGGTGCTTTTTGACAAGGTTAAAATTAAGTATGGCTGTCCTAACACTCGAATACTGGCAGGGGCATCCGTCACTTTATATTTTAAAACTTTCTCAAAGTACCTTTTTATATAACCTTCAGTTAAATATAGAAGAGAAAAGCATGATTAAATATATTAATTTTCTAAATTGCATCATTAAATTATATCAAATAGGAACATTTTGTAAAAATGGGATTCAATATTAAAGCAACTGTAACACAAGAGAGAGATTTGTTACACCAGCATCTCTAGAATGGGGTAATTATAACCACAGAGTGGATCCTGATTTAAGCTATGTCATTACTCCCAGGATGACAGTGTTGCTGGGTGTCTAGGCTATATGTTGTATTCAGAAAGACCCTCTATTCTTTGATTCTTTGGCCCTCTGGGAAGGATATGGCCTCCAGCACTGTCCACTAGAGTTCATAACCCTGGGGCCAAGGGATCTTCAGCTGTCTGGTTACCAGGGAAGACTGTCCTACAGTTCTCTGCCAGGACATGGAAGAAGAAGGATACCAGGACAAGGAGAAGGAAGGAGAGCTGCAGCTGGCTCAGATGAAGGAAGCCTATTTCCCTCTATCTGATCTGAGAAGTCCGCAGACAGGCTGGGATATTGCCTACCACTTGCGGGTGGGGGGGG
>NW_022196904.1:127499808-127551408 GCF_008632895.1 Mastomys coucha
AGGGGGAGGAGGGGGAGGAGAAGGAGGAGGAGGGAGAACAGGAAGGAGAAGAAGGGGAAAGAGAAGAAGGAGGAGAGGAGGAAGAGAAGAGGAGGGAGAGGAGGAGGGGGAGGAGAGAGGAGAGACCTGGGCTCCATCCAGAGACAACAGATTGAAGTCAGATGGGCAAAGTGTCAAAACCCAATTCAACCACTCAGCAGCTATGAAAGAAGATTGGTTTTCTTCTTTGGATTTCAATGTCTGCAGCCACAAAACAGGATAATGGCTCTAGATCAAGATGCATCCATGGTGCCATATGATACACAGCACGGTGGGTGGTCCTGATGCAGGATCTCAGTGCCTACAGGGCAAAATAAATCCATTCAAGCTAGTCTTAAGCACCCCAGGGCGAGTATCTTCATGGCCTGGCTGTTTCTGGGGCCCTCACACTGGGAAAACTTCAAAGAGCTGATAAAGTAGAAGCAAACACCTAAACACAACTCCGCTGTAAATCAGGGCTTATGATCCATTCATCCTAGGGCACTACATTTGCATGATTTAAATGAACAGGTACTTAGGCAGCCTGAGCACAATGCACAAGAGTACTTACTGTGCTGGCAGCCACATATCAGGAAAGCAAAAGGGTGATTTCAGAACACTGGGTACCCTCTGAAAGTTCAGTGAGCGGCTTTTGATTTACATGCTTGCTGTTTGAGCCTTCTGCTCTCCTCCAGAGGGCTCGGATTGAGTCAGTGCTGACTTCTGCAGACTAATCTACATGGAAATGCAATCCTCACCTAACTGATTTATTCTCGCATTTAGATGTAATAAAATTAATAGCGCAGTTCGCAGCTCAGTTGATGAAATTAACTCAGACTTTCCTAACCAACTTCTTCAGTTATTTTCTCTTATTTTCAAAAGGCAAGCTATCCCAGTCATTTGATACAAATGGCTTTAATTAGCTTAAGGCAAACATAACCTTTAAGGAATGCAGGCTTGGGATCGAGGGCCCTGCGCTGAAGGATGGAAACGGTTCTGTGCACACAGATTTCATTTGTCACATCAGGCCATACCATCTGATTCAGGCTAGCACCAAAGCAGAGCAACCACCCATTATTTGGAAGAAAGCTATTCTGCCAAAGCATCGAGATACCACCCTGTCACCAAGGCCAGGCAAAGTACATTTGGGTGACAAGAGACAGTACTTTCCAAAGGATGGAGAGAAAGAGGCCCAAAGTGACTGTTCTAACACTGTGAGCCACAGAAGAGATTTGATTGCTTTAGAGGCCTTAGGCATTTTCTAGGGAACTTGCAACTTTAATGCCTATTTCATTTAGTGATATTAAAAATTTAAAGTGATCAATCCTAACTTACTATGAAGCATCTGGTAAAGTAAGACCCTCTGGTTGGAAAGCACAGCACCTCTCCAGGGTCCATCTTTCTAATATTTCATTTCATGGTACCCCAGGGATTCCTCACTCCCTGTTAAACTTGTATCAGGATTTCTGGCCCACAAACTAACACTTCTGTTTGCCAATCTGACCTTGGGCTTTGCTTGCCCTTCACTGGCTCTCCCTGCCCTCTGCAGGTTAGAAGACAGTCCCATTCTTTCCTTATCAGGTCTCAGTCTCAGCAGTTCGCAGCCCTGCCCAGGACGCTTTGCCACCATGTCCCTCCAGAGTGACACTGGCCCCATCTCTGCTACTGCTAGCCCCCATCACTCCCCAAGCTGAACTGGAAACCTGCCCTCCCTAGGTCTCTGGACCACATGGAGCACAGTGTGTTAACTACAGAGCAGAATGGTTGGCTACTGTATGTGGTTCTTTTTTTGGAAGGCAGAAACCTTGACCTTAACATTTCTTTCCATAATCCTTGTTTACAGGTAAGGCTCATCCAGCTTCCTTAGGCTGGCTCTATCCCAATTACTTGTACATCAAATGACAGGAAGAATAGGTTGTTCCCATGACCCATCACACAGCTCCTTTGGCCTCTATGGCTCAAATTCTGGGGACTTCCCTTTCTGCCTGGTAAAGGCCTCTTCTTCTAGGTAGAAAGAGAGTCCCTCTCTTACACCCCCCAAAGACTGTATCCAGGCTACCTCACTGAGTAGGGTCCTCACTGCCTGTGTGATTTTAAATATGGTTTGCATATTTCCATTCTTGTGCATCACACATAATAATCCCATCTCATGTCTGTGAACCTTGGAACTAAAGTCACATCTCTTAATCTTAAATCAATTATAAATCAGCTGTGTGGTTTACACACATTAGTTGCCTGATCAGTAATGCACAGCTCATAGACAAATATAACAGCAAATGTTTTGCTGTCCATAGGAAGAGACACCTGCCCTTCCCACTTCTCATGTGGAGAAAAATCAAATAAAAGAGAATCAAGCAATAAATTAAACAAGCAGAGAGACACAGTGTCCACCATGAGCCAGGACAGCAGGTATGGGAATTACACTACAAGTACAAAGCCACAGTCATGTAGAGGTCTCAGCAGTAAATGGCAGACAGGGGTGCACCACTTTGAAATGAAAACCGGCTACCACAGCTCTCATTCTGAGAACACAGCAAGGGACAGTTGTCACCCATTCTGAGGTGTGAATGGGCAGCCATGCCAGCCGCAGAAATACGGATAGTTGTAGGAGACAGATCAACAGGGTTACTGGGAATCAAATAAGAGGGAAGAAATCAGGCCTGTTCAGAGCCTGCATATTATCCTCTAAGAGACTAGAGGGGATGCTCTTCAAATAGACAAGAGTACAATGTTAGCACCAAGGAACACGGGATTATAGGTTCTCAGCTATTTTTGGATGTGTGCACTGGAATATTCACATAGACTTGTATTTACATCTTCCAAGGTCCCAGTTAATCTAGAATGAAGAGGTTTCTCCTACCTCAAGTCTGACATCTGAACTCAGTTATTCTAAACCTCACAATGCATGCCACTGGCCCAGCAGCAAACATTCGGCCTGATGGCCGACTCCTAACATCCATAAATTGGCCTCACTTAGAACTGAGCCCCTGCCTTGAGGTCAGAGGAGCATTAGCAAGGAAATCCCTGCCATGTAGTACTAATCATCATCCTTTCTGGTTCTATCATGGGAAACCAAGACTTAGGATATTTGCTGCATCTGGATGAAGGGTCTTCCTGGGTCTTCTTGTGGACTTGAGTCTGCAACACTTTCATGCTTCCTCCACTATTCTTCAGCCATAGCTTGTCCTAAGTGGAGGGTCAGACCTATGCATCCTGTGAAGATCCTGTCTAGCCCAATGTATCTGTTGCCCACCAAGCTCTGTGCCCAGCAGCTTTGGAAGGACTAAGCTTCACACACCAATTAAGAGAAGAGAAGGAATTAGTGCTTTCAAAGGTATGTGTTCTGTGCTCTTCCTTGGACCTTGCTTTTGTGCTCTTGAGTCTGATTCCTGCTGTCAAGGGGTCCCTTTGGACATGAGTAAAATAAATGTTCTTCATCCTAGGTTGCTCTTTCCCTCCTAAAGAGCAGCCTCCTGCTTTGGTCCCCAACATATTATTGGGTGAGGGGTGGCAGCGACTTTGCCAGTCCTCGCTTCCTCATGTACAATTAGAGCAAAGCATGCTCCAGCTTTTGACAAGAAGATGGAGCGCTTCAGCACCATGGTGGCTAATTGGTGGCGTTATTTATGTGTTTCAAATGCTTGTGAAGTTCCCTGGCTGTTTCTGAAGCAATTAGTCTCATCAATGGCAAGGTTTATGAGTTGAAATAGAGGGGACTAAAGCACTGCCTAACAGGAGGGAACACAATAAGAGTGAGCGTGGCCTGCTGGTCTCCAACACAGAGTGCCTAGGAAATGTGTGTCCTAGCTTTACCAGGAGATGATGGCTCCCTCTTTCCAGGAGGTGCCATTATGAAATCCATGCCAAAAACACTCAGATCTAAGGTCCACAGTGGACAGAAGGAAACTGGAGAAATCCAAGGCAGGTAATCCACAGAGGCAATATTCCTTTCTGACCATCCCAAATGTCTAATGAGTACCCAGAAACAAAGACAAAATTCATTTGTTCTGTATTTCATTTGTTCCTAGTCCCAATAATGGGCAGCAATGTGAATAGCATTAATTCAGCACTATTCTAGAAAAGCATTAAAAGGTGGTTTATATAAGTAACTCAATAGTTTTGACTTTGTTTTTTTTAAACATGTGCAAATAATTTATCTTCTTGATTGTATACCTTAAATAAACATAAACATGTCATCTTGTATTCACAATTTAAATTTCAAAGTGCAGAGATAGATCAGAAGGGCCCATCACCCTCCCCTCAAACCCAGCCACACAACTCTCACATGACAAGATGGATTTTGCTACCTGTCATATAGGTTTCTAGATGTTTCATGGTTTGCAGCAATATCACGTTTGTATTTGCCTTTTGCCTTCTGTTCGCTAATACACCATGACATATATTTGCTTTGATTCTTCTTTTAAAATACACTGTCTTTAATATCAAGGTAGATAAATACTTCACCTTCTTTTTTTCTTACTCATCTTGAGTATGTGTGTGTGTGTGTGGGGGGTGATAGTAAGATGACAATCTTAGAGATTGTTCCTCTTCTACCTACTTGGAAAAACTGTCTCTTGTTGTTTACAACTGAAGCCAGTCTAGCCCTCGAGTTTCCATGGTTCTTCTATCTCTACCTCCCATATCACATAGGAGTTCTGCCATTGACAATCTGTGCTACTGCATCTGAAAGTTTATGAGTCTGGGAACCTGGGCTCAGGTCCTCATGTTTATATGGCAAGTACTTTACCCCCTAAGCCATCTTTCCAGTCCTGATGTTACCACCTTTAATGATTCACTATGCACCATGTTACGTGTTAGTCTGTACTGCACCACTATGCATGTATATACAAATATCCATGAAAGTTGTTTCATTCTGACTGACTAAGCATTCCAGAGTACTTCTGTGAAGATGGCTCCCCAGAAGAGGTAGAGCCAGTCCAGATGATATACCAAGCTAATACCTAAGAAATCTCTCACTGAGGAGTTCCTTCCTTTGTTGCAGAGATGTTAAGGGACAAATAGTGTGAGTTTCATCCTTGTAGGCAGACAGTGGCATTGAAAGTGCCTCTGAGCACTCACAGGACAGGGCAACCGCACATGTGCTTCTGTGCGTTCTCCATTCTTACTTCATGCCTATCTTTCTCATGGATTCTGGACCTGTCTGCCTCATGAATTTTACCCAGCTATAGATTCTATGAGTTACATTACTGACAGATCTAGTAAGACATACCCATTGGTGTAATGGTGGCATGAACATCATGGGAGTAACCAAATGTTCTCTGATTGGATTTAATGGCCCTTCCCCTCCACAGATAAAACCCACACCTGGCACCATTATCAGGCCCAGAAACTGTGGCTAGAAAGGCCACTGGGCCTAGGGAAGATCTACTACTGTCATTGTACTAAATAGATATAACATTACACTGAGTCTTAATGACTTATCATTATACTCATAGATGAACGCATTTTTCAACCCTCATCTGAGAAGCTTCTATTTGCAGTAGGAGGTGATTAACACAGATACCCACAGTACTGAGTATAAGAGACTGGGATGTTCTGCCCTAAATGGGACATCTATATTGCACCTGCTCCTTCCAAGGCTAAGGGATCATTGCAGAAAAGCAGGTGGAAAGAATGTAACAACCAGAGACAGTGGATGACTACAAGGGAACTGTATTCTGAAACACATCAGGGCAGTTGCAGATCTGCACTCACAGCAACTGTGAACTGGGTGTGAAATTCTACCCCTACCACAGGAACTGTTGGCAACTGATAGCTGCTAGAAGAGGGAGGATCAGTTTTCCTTAGGAGTGTTGCCTCTGGCAAGGTGCTCCAGTGGAAGGCCACACACCTAAGTATATTCGAGGAGCACACATTGGACTTGATTAGAAAAAGCAAGAACAATAGGGAAAGGGGATGGATCTGGACCTGTGAGGAGTTGCCAGACAGGTGAATAGGATCCAAACACGTCATACAAAATTCTCAAAAAAACTAATAAAGAAAAAAAAATAGTAATGAAATACCACAGATGGCAGAAAATGCAGACACAAGTAACAGACTTGTGTTAATGTCCAAGTCACTTTTGCACCCATTTTTCTGCGCTGCATCCTACTTAATCAGGCCTGCATCTGAAACCATTTTTGAAGCCTCACTTTCTGTAAATGGAAACATCAGCTTCTGCAGAGGCACCAGGAGTGAAGTCCCCCATCATCCTTCACACCCAATGTAATGGTGCCCCACATAGACATACTCTGGGAGCATTGCTGCAGGTCATGGAGCTCCGTTCATCCCATCTACAGATCATCATGGGAACCAAGCATGTGAATGGCTGTGATATTGTAGATGCTTCACTTCCCAGTGTGTCCCCACAGGTGAGAGCTCAAATTTGACTGTTTTGAGTTGTCAACATAAGGGTAGGTTGAGGCACAAGCCTGAGAACAAATATTTGTCTCAGCTAAAAGTAGAAATACAGCTCTTGGTATCCAGAAGAAGAACTCCTGAAATGACATCAGGGCCTGAGTTCAGAAAGAAAATGGGGAGAGGAGAAGAAAGATGGAAAGGAGAGAGCAGAGATAGAAAAAAAAAAAAGGAAGACTAAAGATAAAGGTGGCATATTCAACCATTGCTTAAATATGCCATGTCTATCAAGAAAGAAGTTCCCATGAGTCACTTTCTACCTCTGCACAGGTTACCTGGTCCCTACATGGCCCTGTGCCCACAGTGTGAGCTGCGTCAGGGTCATTGACAACAGAACATGTACCTGAACCTTCCTGGCATGTATAAGGGACCCAGTGAAGTCATGCCTGGCTTGGTAGGCTATACCTTACTGAAAATTGGCAGTGAGTCCCTTACTCCTTCCATAGCAGTAAAACTAGAAGACTCCCCAAATCATGTCCCCTTGGCTGGACCCTAGCATCCCTTCACACAGTCTACCAAGGCAGGATGGGAACTGTGATAGATGTAGAATGGAAGGGAATGCATCTTTGGCTAGGCAATGGAGTAACCTGGCCAGTTCTGCAGGAACACAAACACATGAAAAAGCAATACTGGGAACACTATGATGCCTTGGCAGAGACAAAAGGGAGGATCTGAGTTCAGGCCTCCTAGTGTTTCTGAGAACCTGCCCCTGACAACTTAGGATCATTCTTTTTGCTCAGTATTTTAACACACACATTCTCCGTGTCAGTGGGCTGTTTTATGGGCACAATGCTAATGGAGCCTAATGCCTCGAAGAGACACATGCTACAATTTGTTCGGCCCTGCTGTCTAGCACACATACTCTTTCTATCCTTTGTTCCCTGTTCTAAGCTCTGTTCCTTGTATATCTTCACCAGCCATCCTCTGGGTACCTGTAAAGATCTTTTACACATCCAGTTCTCATTAAGTGTAAGATCTACTGACCACTCTGCCAAGTCTCACAGCCTTTATCTTATTTGCAGGGTTCACATGGGCCTAGGCTGACAGAATACCTATTAGCATTTTCCTGGGGATGAGGAAAGAGCAAATGGGAAATGTTAGAAAGTTCCCCCAAGTACCAGGCTATGTGAACCAGGCTGGGGGAGACGAGGGTGGCCCATTTCAAGTCTAGTGGATGGAAGCCTGAAGATAGACCTACTAACAATGTTTCTAGGATAGACCCTGTGTCTGGTACCACCAGGGTAAAATGAGATTACTACTTCAAATATATTGTCTGTGTTCTACTATTGCCAGCTGCACAAAGGACTTTAAAAAGTCTCAGCCACTGCCTATGAGTGTCCACACTGGGAGCAGAATATCCCCACCACAAATCAAGAATGTGTATGCCTACATCAAAACCATCACAGACTGGAGACAGGAGATGGCAATGTCACCATAGGGTACAATTCCACTCCTGTTATTAAGTAAAAATCTCATCTGACAGAAATTAGTGGAGTAACAATCTCAAGCTTACAACACCCCAGGAGTCCAAGGCCATGGGTATGACCCCAAGCTTTGCAGAGCAGGCAAGACAACAGCACCAAATCTTATGTGGAATCAGGAATGTATGTTCTTAGTTTTCAGGTGCAAGGCACTAGATTCAGAAAAGAAAAGGAGAGGGGCTGGAGAGAGGGAGAGGGAGAAGAGAGAATGTTCACTACTACTGTGGACACTTACATGCACATGCTCAAAATTTATTGCTAGAAGTTCCTTCCATGTTAAGGATAGAGAAGGAGTCTCTGTGCTTCTGAACTGGGAAGGATGGATAAATTTTGAGTCCTGGCTTCCATTTTTAAAAGGGGAATGCTTGACTTTTGAAACATAAGGAGGAAAAAATGAAATAGTTAAGAATTGATAGAAATGGACTGAGCAGGTTGTAGTTATATATCTATGCATGAACATGCCTGTATGTGTGTGCATGTATACGTTTGTGTAACAACAATTTAAAAGGGGAAGTCATGAATTTGAAAGAGAGCAATGGAAGAGGTGTACATGGGAGGGTTTGGAGGAAAGAAAGAGAAGGAAATGATGTAACTATTATATTCTCAAAAATAAAAGGATTAAGAGACAAAAGAGTGGATAGGCATTAATGCCACAATGGTCCATTGTCTTGAGACATGCTGGACAAGCACTTCCCACAAGGAAATCTAGAGTAGAGAGACTTACTCTAGTCTGAAGATTCTATTGCAACAGGGCCAAAGCTACAATGAGTCTGGTTCACCAGATTCATCCCATATTTGTCGGAAACAGCACTCATAATTGCTGAACCTAGAACTATGTCCTCCAGGCCTTCCTGTTTCTTAAGGCCATTTCAGGAAGTTGAGGTATCCTATGGTCATCCCAAAAGAGGTGAAACTACCCACCCTGGTGGCCAGGCTTTGGACTCTCTGGGACTTGGAAAAGGGAGGGTAAGATTGTGCTGTCCTGCTCCAGGTTTCTTTCCAGCTACAGCTTCACAGCTCAGGATGGGTAGAGCATCTGAGTAGACAGCCATCTGCATCTGTCTCCACTGTGGCATGGTGGGGACAGGGTATGGCTCACTGAGCAAACAACAGTATGTTCATAGAACTAAGGAAGAGACACAGTATAACTGATGCTATCTGTCAGGCAGTTTTCATCCCTAGGACTCATGCCTCAGCAGTCCAGCTAAAGCTCCTGAACTGAAGCCCTAGATGGGCTCTTTGACACCATTGTGCTCAACTGATAGGTTGTTATCTCCTTGAATTGCTCCAAGGAGGAGCAGGATTCTCAGCTGGCCAGTGTGATCTTCTCATGGTTGGTGATATTGCTAGTGAAATACAGCTCCCCCTCTTAATTATAGTCCTGGTGATAGAATCACATGGCTCTTGTATTGCCAACCTAAATGGGTTCCAGAACATTTCAGTGAGAAGTGAAGTACTGATTCTTGGCCTGATAGTGTCTAGGATAGGAACTTATTCAACATTGGGATGCAGAAATGGGAAGCCATACTGACAATTGTTATATGGCAATTGTCTTAGTCAGTGTCCTATTGCTGTGAGGACTCCCCATGAGCACAACAACTCCTTATAAAGGAAAGCACTTAAATGGGGTTGACTTACAGTTCAGAGGTTTAGTCCATTGTCATCATGGTGGGAACTATGGCTATCCACAGGCAGATATGGTGCTGGAAAGATAGCCAGGAGTTTTACATATAGGTCAGCAGGAAGCAGGAAGAGAGTGACACTGGACCTGGCTTGAGCATCTGAAACCTCAAAGCCCACCCCCAATAACATACTTCCTCCAACAAGGCCACACCTCCTAATAGTGCAATTATCTAGGAGCCTATAGGAAGCCATTTTCATTTAAACCACCAAAATCTACTGAGAGCTCCCAAATGTACATATCCTTGAATCTAAGGTTATTTGCCGAAGGATCTGCCTCTAGTGTCTGTAAGAAGCCAGGGAGCTTATGATAAGATTTATTCTTCAGGGCACAGAGTTCCTCAAGAGAGTATACCCTGCCTCCTCCATTAGCAGAAGACAGTAGAACCCTCCCACCTCCCAGCAGCCCCCAGAGAGAGTTGAGTCAGCCATCAGATTATAATTCTGTGAATAGGAATGCCAATGCATAGACACTAGATAGTTATTCTGTCCCCAGAATAAGTCCTTGGCCAGTGGCATTCACTTCCATGAGCTTCTCAAAACAATTATCACAAAGTTGAGATCTTAGCACAGTAGAACTCACATGCCTATGGCATGGAAGCTCAAAGTATAACTCCCGGGCTCAGGCATGATAATCTTGCTGTGAGGGCCCAAGGGTGAGTATTTGCCTCTTCTGGCTTTTATGGTTCTTGGCACTTCTTGGCTTATGGCAGCACGGGAGCAGTCTTTACCTCCATTATCACATAGCTATAGTCCGTAGGTTTGTGTCCTCTCATCTTATATAAATGCCAGACATCTAACTAATGACATCTGCAGACTCCCATTCTATCTAAGATGACAGTCTAAGGCTTTGGGTAGAGTGATTTGGGGGACACTTTGTCCAAGCATTATTGCAAAATAGATCTATGTTTGAAAGTTGAAAAGTCTGACTCTTGCTTCCAGGTTGGTAAAACTGATACCACCGGGAAGTGGTATAGAAGTGAAGTCACAGAGGGACATACCAAGAGAGTCATTGTTCAGATGATCACTAACCACTGATTCTGTGAAGGAGCCTAACCTCACCTCCTCATTCTGTCTGCATGTGGACTGAGAGCTTGTTCACCAAGGCTTGCATGGCATCAGGTCCCAGAACAGAGAGGCTCCTGCCTGAAGTCCTGGGTCGTCCTCAGCTTGGGGCTCTGACTCCTTCCCAGAATGGGATTCTTTTCTGTCTTCTGATTCTGGGTCTCAATCTAATCTCTGTTCATTCTGGTCTGCTCTGAGAGTCTAGCCAAGCCAGACCAAGTGAGTCATATCATAAAATCAAGCCTATCTCCTCTCTGTTCAGTTCTAGCATACCTAGTTTTACTGTCTTTACTGACTGATAACTGATTCCCTTTAAAAGGGAGAGAAAATGTTAATCTTAGCAATTTATCCCTTTATCCCTACAGCTCTCCTGTGTGGAATGCCATATAATTAAAATTCAAAGAGAAGGTCCATTGTGAAGCAAGAATTAGATGCATCGGGCTATTGGCCATGTCACTTGCTTCTGAAATAGGGAGCTATGAAATCTAACCAGGTTTTCAATTTCTCCTAATGTCAAAAAATGGCAATAAAATCAAAAAGTGAGAGAAAAGGGGAGAAAAAGGAAGGCCCTGGAAACAGCATCCAGACAACTGTGTTAAACGTGAGTCATTCTGACAGTGATTTCTCTAGGGAATTGTCTCATTTCAGCCCATATTTCACACCACAGAAGTCATGGACCCACTGCACATTTATTAAGAAAAAAATTCTTCCTAAGTAGCTTGGGAAGCCAGGTCAAGACTAGGTTGCATGCCACTTTCTGGGGCTTCTCTGGAGCCACTGGCATGCTTCATCTGTCTCCTTAGAAAGGCTGTAGTTCCCCTTCACCTGAGTCATTTTGCTGAAGACTACAGCCCTGCAGGTTCAGACCCACAGAGAACTTGTCCTTTCAAAAGAGTATCACACAGGACATGAGAGGTAGCAGGACCACCAGTGTGGACACAGCATCCATGATGTGATTAGCGACTTACAGCAAAGCAGACAAGTCCCACTCACCCCATTTCTCCACAGTCTCTGTAGGATCTTTGTAGATAACAATGGAGGCAGAGACACAGCCTTCATGAGCACCAGAGTCTTCTCTGGGAGGAAAAAAGCTTAAAGGGTACCTCCCAGCACACACACACACACACACACACACACACACACACAACCCAGGCAGCAAATGAACTGTGCATCTAGAAGAAGGGTAGCAGAGAAGAAGGTTCAACAGAGAGCCCTGAGGAAAGGTGTGATGGGCACCATGAGTGATCACACTATAAATAGGCTATGAAGCCCAAGGATGGTCAGCACTATTTGGACTGTGTACAGCGCAGCAAGCCACAAAGAGAAAGGCAGATCTAGAGCAATGTGGCCACAGGAAGGCAACATTGTGGAAAGTCCATCTGTTTCCCCAGAGTTTTTCCAGCTCTACCATGGGCCAAGTATAGCAGTGACCCTAGGTGCAGAGCTCACACAGTCAGGGTGTCCTGGCTCAGCTCAGTGAATGCCATGTGAAGAAGAGCCAGTAGCAGCCACATTCTCTGTAAAGTGACTGCAATGATAAGACAGAACATGGGGGTCCAGAAGTCCCAAAGAAAAATGAACTCAGTGAAGAGGTAGGGACACTGCAGCCATGGGCACTTGTCCCAGGCTTAAGATCCAAGATTGCCATAGAGATTACAGAGTCCCAGGGAAGAGGGGGAGTGTGTCCAGGCAGATCAGAAGATCTTTGATACCAATAAGGGGCAGGGTAAGGAAAACAGGTGACCCTCAAACTGTCCATCCTCATATCCTAAGCAGGTCTTTGTTCTGTCACTCTATAGGTGGACCATTATCCATGAGCCTCTCCTTAAACCTGATTCAGAAATATCACACACACACACACACACACACACACACACACACACCTCACATCACAGGTAGAAGCTAGAGAAAGATGTACCATTGTCTATAGTGATGTCCCAAGTCTCCATCTTCTTCCCTGCCCACTTGAGCCTCTAGCTCCAACACAGGTAGGTTTCCTGCCTCCAAAATAAGCCTGTGTCCTTAGAGACATGGGCCCTCACAGCTGCTTCTCAGACGAGCAAAGTGTCGATGTAATGTTGAACGTGTCCACACTCAGTGCTGGTGGAGAGGTGTCTGCTGTGTAAGGGGATAGCCCTTCAGGGCAGGCACAGAGCAGAACTCAAGCCCACTGTCTGCCCGTCCCACATCTCGACTCCTTCTCAGCCTATAATTTAATTTACTATAATTTAAATAGTCTCATCATCCAAAGCGTAGCTAGAGCACAGAGCCAGATCACCAGTGCCTCTGCCCTGTCTTTGGTCAACATTTCTAGGGAAGAGGTAGAGACATCTTAGAGTTTGACATCCTTTCTCAAATGCCCAGCTTAGGCAAATAATCTGAACTCTGGAAAGCCATGAATTACTTGAACAGAAACATGGACTAGCTTTACTGATAATCTCTAGTTAATGTGAAGCACCAAGTGGACTCTCGCCTACTGTAATTACAATTTAAAATAGGAATTTTGTTTCAAAAAGCAGTAAGAGAGAGCACAATTAGAATGTTAATGAACATTTTTACACACCCATGGTAAAGCCAGTGAAATAGTTTTATCATTACAAGTGTGAATATTCCAGATAAATATCCTTATAAATACAGAACGAATCACCTTTGCCCTCTTGGAGCTAGCCACCTCCTCTGCATAATCACCCTGACTCTCATTCCACAGGACCCGGCAGCTGAGGGCCCATCTGTCTTCCCACCTCAGCCACATATACTGCCTCAGAGCTGGGCAGCAATTATGCTTCACAGTTATTTAAGGAGCCATTAAAATAAGTTCTGAAATAAACCATTGTGTAATTGTCTAAATACACGTAATAATTTAAATTAAGTTTAAAGGTAAAGAAGTTTGTATGTTTTTAATATTAATCTTCAAATATAAACACTTCTTAAATATTGCCAGTTCAGACATCAGAATTCTAATTAGGCCGCCCTCAAAACAGCAGCATGACAGATATTTTTCACCTGGAAACACAGCTCTTCTTGATCAGATCACATCCTGTCCCTGTAAATTCACAAGAGGACCCATTCTGCTGGAAGTGAGAATTAGAAATCTAGAAGACTTATCTGAGTTTGTTAAATTTCTGAGTTTGTTTAAAAAAAAATCATTTTTTTTTTCCTGCAGAAGGAGCATCATGAGAGAATGATTATTACCTGGAGGAAATAAAAGCACTACTCAAGGCTCAAAACCTTCCCCTGTTCTCAGCATCCCTACCCTACAGCACTGAGAACTCTGAAAGATGTCATTGGCTCATTCTGCAGCCTGCTGATAGAGAGGAGCACGGCTTGTCCTGCCTGCAGCTCAGAGACCAAGATAGCAGCTCCCAGACCCTCCTCTCTTGTGCTGCCCTCGCCTAGGTCATCCTGTATTTCTCACTGCAATCCCCTCTGTAGCTAGAGTCACCTGTGATTGAGCACTCTCTCCAAAATGTTCCATCACAGACATCCCAAGCCAACACTTACGGTTGACTTCAAGGAGGAACGAGGTACAGGGATTATTTGAGGAGAGCAGCAGCAGTGAGACACTGGCCATGCCACTGATGGGGTATAACCCAGCTCTGCCAAGTTTTTCAGCTTTCCAGACTATACAGCAGCAAAGGGGCCAAGAAAAAACCCACGACTGTGGGTGATACAAAGCCATGACAATGCCAAGAGCTTTTTCTCTCTCTCTCTCCTCTCTCTCTCTCTCTCTCTCTCTCTCTCTCTCTGTCTCTCTCTTTCTCTCTCTTTCTCCACCCTTCCTTATCCTTCCTTTTCATATTTTCTCCTCTCATTCTCCTTATCTTCCTTGCCCTCCTTTCCCCTCCTCTCCATTCCCCTTTCCTCTCCCTCTTTATAGTTCTGTCTCCCAGCTTTGCTCACTACTCCGTCATGCCCAAGCTGCAAGCATATTTTGCTTATTAGTAATAAATTATATCTGCAGTCAATAACTCATTTTCCAAAAATTAATTTGGGAGTGACAGCGCACAGCCTCCCACATGAAATCAAGTAGGCCTTGCAAACTGCCAAAGCTCCAAGTCGTTATTCCATGACGGGACCATTTTCTCATTTTCCTCCAGGCAAGATTTATAGTTTCACAGGAGGCACTGCCAATGCACCTTCATGTCTGAATCAAAATCACACCTCCAAGACATTGTTCCATCTCTGCTGTGCACAGAGAACCACCTCTGAGCAAGTGTCTAAACACCGGCACCCTGCACATCTAGGGATGATGGTGGGGCAGGGAAAAGCTAGAAGACAGCAAGCCTTCTGCCTTCAGCTACAACAAAGAGGCCGGCTCAGCCTCCGAAGACCAGGAGCCACTTTGGTCCTCAGAAAGCTGGAGGTAGAGCTCATGTTGCAGTAGATGCCTCAGATCAGGAGTATACATGCTGAGCCTCAGCCCTACGGAGTCTGCTACCATGACATAGCTTCCTGTTATAACTTCTGCCTGGAATCCTGAGTCCAGGCTATACCAGGAACTAGATTAGCTAGAATTTTTTCTGTTTCATAAGTCCCCATGACAGATAATGTCCCCCTGCTCAGGACCTTCCACAATGAGTTCAACGAATGCCAAGTCTGAGCTAAGAAAAATTAGGAGTCTAGGCAAAGAAGAATGAAGAAGGACAAGAGGTTTCCCTCTACACTACAGACAGCCTCATCTGCTACCACGGAGAGCAGGCTAGAGACCAAGAAGCAGACACACCCAGGAGCACAAGAAGTACAGCCTATGGCTCTGATGGAAGAGCTATGTGTCAGAGCCATAAAGCTTCCAGTCACCACTTCAAAGGGCTCCTAAGCAAAGTCGTTTCTTCACTATTGCTGAGAAGTCCTGTGGGCCCCTAGCCAGCTCTATTTGCTCCAAATTGTAAAGTGAGGCAAGTCTAGGGTTTGTGCAATACACCTTTCCCCTGTGGGTTCACACAGGGAAGCATCAGAAGGAAACTTCTCTCCTCCTCCAGCTATGCCAAGTCTCTGGGTACCTCAGCTGACCAACCTGGAGAGACCATGACCAGAGTGCCTGATAATCCTGTCCCCACAGGGTTGCCTGGAGCTAGAGATGATCCTGAATCTTTAGTTCTGCTACTATTAGCTTCAGCTCACCTACATCCAACTTGAGTCTGAAAATATTCAGTGGAAAATTCCAGGATCAAAGAATTCATATGTTTTCCTCTTTGCGCTGTTCTGTGGGGCAGGATGATGTCCCAAGCTTCCACTCCAGAATTCACTGCTTTCTCCAGCATAAATGCACCACCTGTTCTTTAGGTTATTTTACCACATGGTAGATCTCTCAGTTGTCAGAGGGACCATCAGAAAACAGTGGCACTTACTTTTAATTCTATTTTACTTAGCAAGAGTCCCTCCCCCCAGTTTGTGATGTGAGCAATTTAGGTGTGACAAAGAGAAATAGTTAAGTGTTTCCTTTAAGAAAATGGGAGAATATTCTCTATTTTTTTAAAAAAAAAATGCCAAACTGAGGTTGCTGGGATTGGTGATATGAACATGGTTTTGTTCTAGAAAACAGAAATCCATGCTGGTTTTACTGTTGTACCTCAAGCTGTAATTTAAAGCTGCAGTGCATTGAGATTAGTTAAGAGGGGAAAGACCTTTCTGCTCTTCTACCCCCAGAACTCTCCTCTCTACTTTCATAACACGTGGGATGAGGGTGGAGGGATAGAGGAAAAGAGAGCGTAGGGGATGGTTATTCAAAGCTAGGGGTGTATGAAAAAGCCATATGGAAAGCCATTACTTTGTAAGCTAATTAAAATATAATTAAGGAGCTAGGGAGATGGCTCAGTGGGTACAGCACCTACCACACAAGCATCATGACTGGAGCTCTTATCCCCAGAACTCATGTAAATTCTGGAAGGGCATAGAGGCATATCTGTCATCCCAGTGTGCAGGAGACAGAAATGGGAGACCCCTGAAACAAGTTGGTTACTTAGTGTCCCTAAAGGTTAGGTATTCAACAGAGGGAAACTTTGCTGAAAATCAGATTTGTATATATACATGTGGATGGGTGAAATCATGTGGATTAGAAAACTTGCCTTTCCAGGCTGGACCCTCATTATCAGCCCTGTTAAAATCCCTAGCTCAGCTGAGCCCTTGCTTTTTCATCTCCAGTCCAGAAAAGCTCCAAGATTCAAACCATGGGGAGTATGTGGCACATGCATAAAATACAGGGACTGTGTCCACTCATCCTCATCTATTGGTGGATGAGAATGACTGCCCCATACCTGGGCTTGGGTGTCAGACCCCACTTCACAGTAAAGGGGTGGCTGAGCTTTTGTCTGCTGCTTCTTCTCACCCTTCATCACTAACTCTCATTGAGACACAAGGTTCACATTTGATCTGCAAGACAGGGACAAGAAGGTGCTGAAAGTAACGGCCTTTTCCTTCTTTCAAGTCCACCATTGACCTTAAGAGGTTCCCAAAGGCATGGTAGGGAATTCCATTCGTCTAGTCAACAAAATGATGGGAAAGTTCATTCACCTTTCTTACATGAATGATGGGAAACTTGATGCATCTAGCCCAAATATCTGATGGGAAACTTCATTCAGTTTTGAACAAATATATAATGGGAAATTTGATTCATCTAGTCCACATGCATGTTGGGGTACTTCATGTAAGCTGGCTTATATGCATTGTGGGAAACTTCATTTCTTGGCCCAAATGCATAAGGGGATATAATTTATCTAGTTCACACGTATAGTACAACATTTCATCTAAGGGAATGAGGGGAAGTTCCATTCATCTAGTTATCAGACACTTCAGTCAGATCTATATGTTAGGCTTTACCCAGCCAGTCTGTAAGTAAATGTGTCCTTCAAAGTAGAACAGCTGACCAAAGGCATGGGAATCCAGGCTCTCAGAAATGTATGCAGTTGCCCTTTCAAATGTCCCTGCTCTACTTTTTAGATCCACAAACCTACTGACAACACTGCTGTTCCACCTGTGAATGTCAGGAAATGGCCGCAAATGTAAGTACATGTGCAATTTATCAGAGGAGGGCATGAACACCTCAGGCCTGGATGGTTTAGATGGTAAGAATGGGCAATGGGTGCTGGCCTATAGAATGTAGGGTAGGCTGTAAGAAGAAGTATATCATATCCCCATGCCTACCCTGATGTACAGATATGCTTTGGACCTCAAGACCTTAATCATTCATTTGTTCAAAACATTCCTGCCCTACCATGTGAAGCAGACAGCCAAACAAGCTGTACCCTAATCAACTTCAATCAGGTCACATTAGCAATGAGAATCCCTGGTCACAAGTCTATAAGGTCCCAGAGATGAGAGGGGTCCTCCTGAGGCATTCTGGAGACCAGAGGAAAGAGATGACCAGTTCTCAACTCCTGGAACTAGACAAATGCACAGGGCATAGAAGAAAGGCAGAGGTTTCACCTGTACAGATTCACCCTTGAATGTAAAGCATCTGGCTTCCAGGGGCTGGAAATTTCCATAGAAAGTAGATATAATCTGGACCATAACTTACAATACAAATTTGAATACAATTTTTTCCCTTTCTGATTATAAATTCCAAGAAGCCATTTAAATGTGATTCTAGGAAACTAAGCACTTGGGGTCAGAAAGCTGTAGCCACAGTTGGGACTCCAGTCAACTGTCTATATTTCAGTGTTGACTCCTATGTCCCCAGGAAAATGTGATGTGTTGATTTATATGACAGATCTGGTTCCATGGTCCCAGGAACCTCTGTGTCTCCTGCTCCCAAACCCCTCCCCCACATTGTTTCTGCTAAAAAATATTCCTGGGATACATGTATGTGAGAATTCACTTCTACAAAACCATAGGGTCATGTCCTGGCTCTGCTCTGGAAATTGGTTTAGAAAAGGAAGGGAACAGACACAGTCCTAGGTGAGCATGCTCAGTATGATACCCTGTGACTTCCAAGGTCCTTCTTGGTTTCACTGGTTTCCCTGTGTCCTGAAGGAAGGGCAACTCTGGTGTACTAATCCATACTAGACCATTAGCACTTCAGACCACAGAAGTAAGGAGAGCATTTGGTAGCAAGAGCCAACGAGTGCATGCTGATAGGCAGATTTAAAGCTCAGGCTGGACAAGGACTCCTCTGCAACCTTTATACAGACAACCTTCTTGAATTTCCATTGTAGCCTGACGCAGCCTGGTATCACCGCATTTATTGACAGGAAATCTGGAGCTCAGAGCAGATACAGACAGGCTGCCCAAGGTTACAGTGAAAGGAAAGAGGTGAACCAGCATTGATCATTGCCAAGTATGACACACTTAAGTTCCTGTATTCACATACACTACAACTTAGTCTAAGGATATTGCTGGTGTTGACCCCCAGATGCACCACTACTTTCTATGATCTGAAACCCCACCCCCACTATAAATTATCTATGGATCTTTCTAAGCCCCTTACCTAGTAGGATGCTCACATTGAATTCATGAAGCCCCACAGAGAGCTGGAAATGTGTGGCTAATGATAGAAGAGTGCTTCTAGGTTGAAGGTAGCCTTTTAAATTGGGAGCACACTACCAGATAAGCATCAACTGCCGGGAGAAAATCACCCCAAATTTTATATTTCACCAGAAATGGAAATGCTTAGTTGAAGATTCAACAGCACAGCTGGTAAAAGCCTAGCTTTTGCCACAAGGAGCCTAGCTCCCTGTGAAAGCTCTGTATCCATGGGCAGCGGTGACTCTAACCAGATGCCATCTAGGCTCCACAGTCAGTACTGGAAAACCTGATCCAGCCTGGGACAACATCCACCTTCCAGAGCCGCATGTGGAGACCTGCATTCTAACTCAGCTCTGAGAAAGATGCTTACATCAGTGGTTTTCCTAATTGCTGTTCCAAAATACTTGAGCAGAGTAATGCAAGAGGAAGAATTTGTCCTGGCTCATGATTTGAGAGTGCAGTTGACAACTGTGGTGAAGGCATGACACCAGGAGCAGTTTGTGGCTGTGACCACAGCAGGGAGAGGCTGCCTTTCCACATCTAGCTGGATTAAGAAAGAGAGAATGGACAGGAAGCAGGGCTAGGCTATGTATGAAGTCTAAGGCCTGGCCCCTACTTCCCAATGTTTCAAAACAGAAGCTGCACCTCAGGACCAAGTTTTCAAACACATGAGCCTGTGTGGGACAATTCACACTCAAGTCACAACAATGTTCTCTAGTCAGAGAGAATGGCTAGGCAAAGGAGTTGAGCATGCACATGTACACACACATACATACACACACCCCACAGGGGTCTTACAGAAAACTACTAATAACAATAAAATAAGTCATCTTGGGCCAAAGGCTTACCCTGCTCCCCAGTGGACCAGAAACAGGAAAAGCATCTAAAGAAAAGGGTAAGCTGAAATGATTGCAGGGAAACATGAAATTGTTTCCCATGGATAACCACACCTTCAAGAAGAGCAGTGATCAAGCTTGAGAGCTCAGAGCAGCATATTGCCTACTTGTGCAGATGCATGGGCCTGCAGCCAGTCTACATGCCTCTTGCTGGAAGGTTCTCCCTGATAGGTGACTTTTTCCAGAGAGGGACTGTTCAAGTGAACAGATAGCCTTGACCTCAGAGCAGCCTAGAATGAAGGTTTCACATGTTCAAATCAAGCCCAGGGTTATCAGTCATCAGCAAGACACATGTTGCTCACTCTAACCAAGTTTGATGTGGAAAAACAAGACCACACCTGCTCACCAAGCCAGCCAAGCTAAACTCCAGTTTCAGTGAGACCTCTTGATTCAAAACATAAGCTGGAGAGCAATTGGAAAAGACACCCAACCTCTGGCCTCCATACATAAACGTGTTGCATACATGAACATGCACATGCATATGTGCAGATGTGCATGCACATGCATGTACACAGCAGAATGTGTATGACCACAAGCCTGGAAAGGAAACAATACAATGCATTTCTGGAATGTTCTAAGCAGAGAAGGAGAGCAAGTAAGACCAGACCCAGAAGAGGAAGTTGTAGTTATCTACTACTAGCCACTGTGCCTGCAAGGTACTAAATGTTTGCCATAGCTGCTCTTGGGTGTCTACATCCTAACTGCCCCCACCTTCTAGAGACAGATCCTCTCTTCTTCAGTGTCCAGGCTGGAGCTGAGTGATCACTACAAATTTCACTTTGCACCAGTGGCCCCAACGTGTTCCATCTACATAGATCACAGACAGGATGACATAACAAGACTGGTGTGAAAAATAAACTCACAAGTATAGAAAACATTGAATGTGGACACAAAGCAGTCATAAGTGAATTGAACAAGTAGCCTAAAGAGAAAAACATTTAAATTGGGAATCCATGAAGGCTGGAAAGAGATGACTGGATCCTGCATGTGGGCTGTAATACATCCATAGCCTCACATGTCTCCAGGGCACTTGAGTGGAATGTTGAAGAAGTGGGTGGTAGGGTCTGTGAACTCTTCTTAGGATGTATTCAGAGCTTACTGGGACTTTTAAGAGCATCTAAAAATATCCCCTGATGTTAGGAAAGCTTTTAGGTAAGGTTTTAATTTCTGATTTTCTCACTGAGAAAATTGGCTTCAGAAATGCTCCCCCCCTCAATAAAGACCATGATGCTAGTGTATGGGGGTGGCTGTGTCCAGTTTGTGTGCTCGTGTATGAGTGAATGAACACATACACGTATGTGTGCTGTATGTATAGTCATGTTTCCATGTGTAAGCTTGGCCTGTAACTCCCAGGCCAGCTGCCAGCACCACTGTGGGTGGGCAGCTGCTTGGTTACACAGGGATCTTGATGTTATGGCCTATGTTACATGTGTCCTGATGGTTTTACTCATCCTCACTGATCCACACAACTTCAGAGAAGGCCTTACCCTTCACCCTTGAGTCTGGGGTTGGAGGCTTTAGGAAGCTGAGCAGCCAGAGGCAAGGTGCCCGTGTACTGATTGCTGGAGATAAAATGAAGATGAGGCCTGCTGGTTGCCAACCACAGCCCCTCTTGAGTCTGTGTCTTGTGTGGGTGTAGAGGCATCCAAACCACCACAAAGCCTTGCCACACCAGTTTTCCATAGGGCCCCACAGCAAACAAGCCAGCATCTGCCACAAAGCTTACTGAAGTCAAGTGATTTTCAGAAAAATGTCAAGAGAAACATTTCCCTTCTCAGGATCCTCAGCAAACTGGCAATGGAAGATCCCATATGTATCTCCATATCTGTGGTCACAATCAAGCCTCTGGGGGACATAGACCTATAATAATCACAGAAGCCTCATGAGATCTTTGTCTCAGGCTGCCTTGCTATGTGGAGCCAGGGAGAAAGGTTCCATTCTAAAACAGTTGTTTCCTAAATGGATATCGCCCATACAAATGGATATTTGGGGCCAAGTTGTGATAAGTGTTCTCATGGAAGCAATAATTCACAGAGCCAGGATCCATCACTGTTGTAGCTAGGATCACTGGTGTTCCTGGGGGAAGCAAGTATGTAGCTGCCTCTAGGACTCTCCCTTTTCCCACCATCCTACACTTTCCCTCTTCCATCCTCCATCTAAGACACTCTCCCTTCACCCACAGCCTCTTCTTCTCTTCTGTAGGACCTGCTCCTCCTTCATATTCCCCTCCACTCTCCTAGGACTCTGGGACCTTTCCTTCCACCCACATCCTGCCCCTCTTCCAGGACTCTTGCCTTCTCATCCCAGACCCTGTGCTCCATCCTATCTGTTCCATAGATCCTCTGCTTCCTGACTTTTACTCCCATGCCATCCACCCATAATCTGCAGAAAGCTACAGGTGAGACCCAAGGGCTATGATCACTTTGGCTTTCTCCATGCCCCTATGCCCTCTCCCAACCTCACCCCCTGTCTACTTTGGCTGGGGCTATAGGAGAAGGTGCTTTCCAGACCCACCAAAAGCAGAAACAAGACTGGCCTCTGAATGAGGATCTAAGAGGTCAGATCATGAAGAACCTTCTGGACCATGGACTTGCCAGGCAGCCTGTGGGAAAGATAGTCATATCATATCCCAAAAGGCAGCGGCTGCTCTCTGTGTAGGCCTTGGCACTCTGAGTGAAGTGATAACTACCTACAAGCCTCAGGTGAACTGAGAGGCTCTGGACAGAAGGGTTGTCTTTACTGATAACACCTGTGGAAGCTCCTGATAAGGATCCATAGGACAAACCAATGGTATCCACTCCATGTAGAGTACAGGGGAGTGGCCTGTAGGTGGACTCTTTCATCTCTAAAGTTCCCCCTTTTAAATCCTATAAAACCCCAAAGTCCCCATGCCACATCTATACAGTACTCTTTAGTTGTTCTGATTAAAGAACAAGTCTGCTCTGAAGAAGCCTGTCTGTAATGTCATGTCATGTCATGTCATGTCATGTCATGTCATTTTATTTTATTTTATTTTAATTTTCCTAGGACTCCTCTATCAATCCCAGTCTAAGATTTTGGTGTTGAAAACCAGTAAAGGTTTAGGAGTCCAATACCCCAACCCTCCCCTCTGGGTGGCTTTTCCTCTCTCCCTTTACCCATCTTCCTCTCTCTTCTGTGACCTATATCATTGCTATTCATCAAGCTTACTTAACATCTACAAGCTGCAACATGAAACTTCTGGGGTACTGGTATGCCATATAGACTTAGCTTGGCTCTCCTGTGACCTGCTCTCATCTCTCTCTTTCATTGTCCTCTGACCTCCAGAACCGAGGCCTTTTGCCATTTGGCTGCAGCACATTCAACACCCACATATCTAGGCAAGGTTCAGGTTCACTCTAAAGGTACCCTAGACTGATATCCTTGTACAGACCCTGAATGTCATGATTTGAATAGGTTTGACCCCCATAGACTCTTATGTTTGAATACTTGTCCCATATATAGTGGTCCAGTCAGGAGGTATGGCTTTGTTGTAGTAGATGTAGCCTTGTTAGAGGAAGTGTGTCACTTTGAGATCTCAGATATACTCAAGTCTGGCCAGTGTGGTACAGTCTCCTTCTGCTGCCTGTTGATCAAGATGTAGAACTCTTGACAACTCCTCCAGCACCAAGTTTGCCTGTACATTGCCATGCTTCCTGCTATGATGATAATGGACTGAACCTCTGAAACAGAAAGCCAGCTCCAATTAAATGTTTGCCTTTATAAGAGGTGGCTTGGTTATGGTGTCTCTTCACAGCAATAAAACCCAAATTAAGACACAGTCTTCTGGTTCTGCCTGCCAGATTGCTGGAATTGGGGGCACGAGTTTACATTCCCATCACTCATTTTCAGCCACTTTCTGGTTGTAGATGATGGCTTATTACCAGAAACTAGCCTCATCCTTACCCTGCCTAAGGTGACTCCTGTTTTCTGTTTTATTCCTCCAGTTTAGGTTTTACTACTACAACTTTTAAGGCTAATTTCCTAAACTCTATTTCTCAGACGCTAAACTGGCTAAAAACTCACTTCTGTATCAGAAGTATAACACTCTACATAACATGACAGACCTTGGGCCATATCCATTCCATTTGTCTTAAAAAAAACTCAAGGTGTTAGTATGCCTATCAACTGGGGCCTGTACCCAATGCAAATTGGATAATGCTTTTGACTTGACAAATCTTGCTGACTCATATCATTCTATAAGACAGAATAACAAAAGGTTTGACACACCACCTTCAAATCTCTTTTCTGTCTTCACTTTTGTCCCATTTATTTCTCCATTTTAGGTTTTACAAGCTCAAATGTCTAAACCTATTCCCTAAACTCTCTCTCTCTCTCTCTCAGATGCTAAGCTGACTAATAATTCCTCTCCCTTTAGATACCAAAGCATATTGTTATGTTAGTAAACTATCCTATACTTTTTAAGCCAAGATGTTAGCTCTGAATTGGTTTTGCCTTCCCACTCTAGACTCACGCGTTGGTCCTCCAAACCCATGTTCTGGGTTAGGCTAGTCCCCGAATCTTACTGGGAAAGGAGAGCAAGAGTTCTTACCATGACTTGAAACTGGATAGCTAACATTGTTTAGCAGTTACTCTTGGCAACACTGAGAGATCATGCTACTCTGCCAGCCACTTACAGACTCAGCTTCCCTGAGCCGGAACATGGGATTCCTTCCCCTGCTTAGGCTGTAGGTACCATTTCCTTCCATATTAACCTATCTGGTGTCTTTTTTTAAGGATCTAATGATCCAAATCTGATTGTCAAAATTGTAGATTCTGCTGGGACTTGGAATGTCCCAATGGGGAATGGGCTCACTTTACCATGTGACAGAATTGACCTTCAGCAGAAAATACCCATGTGGTTTGATACCATGTTAGCTGATAGGCATCATCAAGATGGAAGAAACCATGTGGCTTGGTCACAGTCTTTCTAATAATATCATAAAAAAGGCAAATGCCATGTGACTTCACTACCATCTTGACTTAGAAGAAAACATCACACATCCAAGGTATTCTTTATTATTTTAGTGTTTGTTTGTTTGTTTGTTTGTTTGTTTTGATACAGTTTCATCCATGATACATTTACTGGCTTCTAATGAGAACCCAAGAATTTTCTTGGCAACATTCCTCCAAAACTGGCATAGTAACCAAGGGAGCCAATGGAGTATGATTCACAATTCCCAACAGAGACTCAATGGATAAATTGTCAAGCGGTAGACAAGCAGCTGCCAGTGAGACTTGCTTTGTTGGCTCTCCTGGGTCTCAGTGCCTAACACTTCACCTGGTATCTCCAGGACCACTCCCCCTTAAGATAAAATCCTCCCATGCTCCTTTTAACACGTATTTCTGCCTTTGTTTCTGCTCACTCTCAATATGCTTGCTAAAGATCTCTGTTATGTTTCCATTTCACAATGAGGATTATAAAAACACAATCCAAACAATGTTTAAAATCTTGCCTTATTAAAATTGTCTTACATATGATTATGTATGTAGGCTACATGTGATAAGGGTTTGCATCTTACAACATGTACTTACTACATGTACAACATGTAATATAAAATTGACTTGTCAGTAAATGCCCATGTAAACTGAAGTTGTTAACTCGGCTCAACTCCATTTTGTTCACAATAAAACTAAAATTACAGGAAGGAAGCAAAAATAAAGTAACGATAAAAGACAAACACACACATATACACACACATATATGTATATGTATATATATTTATATATACATATATTTAATTAATATGACCGAATAGATGTTAGGTTCAAAGCACCCCACACACACACACACACATATACAACCAACACAAATTATAGTGCTTGTGACATTGTCCTCCAAAATAGGAGGACTTTGGTCAAGTAAACAAGTCTAAAGGCAGGTACCTCCATTAACCTTCTCCTAATGGTCACCTACCTTGGCCAAGGGCACCTAGTTCCCTATGAATTCTGACAGCCTGCATCAGCTCAGATCCCGCACCCTGCTGACTGTCATATAAAGTCAGCTTGCCTTTCCACGATTTTGCTCCTCTCTGACCAGAAACACCCAAAATAGTGTTGCCAGTTTGATCCACAATAACTGTTTCTTTCTACCTGTGGAGCAGTGTAGTTCAATTTCTCCACACTATCACTTTAATAGGTAAAGTAGAGATGGTTTGATATTAGAGATGGTCCTAAATCCTTCTTTGGAACAATTAACATGAGGTTTTAATTGTAAAATTCTAAAACTGGCTTTTAAGGAAAAGATATTCATAATCATACAGTTCTTGTCAGGGTGTTTATATCTATGGCTGCACTGGCCTAAAATGATTTTAGCAGGATTTGTTAAATGTCAATACTCCTTCACAAAAATGAGGTGAACAGGCCATCCCAGCCAGTTTTATATAGACAGAAGGAAAAATGTGGAGTGTGATCTGTCAGTGTGACTGTCCAGTGAACTCACACATACTAAGGAAAGATTTTTCAGTGTGACTGCTTCAGTCACCCGCACTCTGTTACACTTTACCAACTTTCTGTAAGCCCAGCAAACTCACTGGTTCCCCAGGTGAACTTAGATGAAATGGAAGTTTGGTTTTTCATTATAATCTGACCAAAAGTAGATAGAAATTGCTTAGATCCCTCTTACTCAGGAAGAAAATCCTCACGACAGACAGTAAAGTCATTTGTTAATGCTATTGTGTCTCATGGTATTAAGCAAATACAAAATGTTATAAGTATGAAAACAGAAATTATTTTAGTAAAGACAGACGTGTGTGTATGAAGATTAAAATGGATAGATAGTTTCAGAGTGGAAAAAGTGTAGGAATCTTTTGAACGTTATAAAGATCTGAGTAAGTTACTTAAGGTATGTAAAGGATAAGACTTAGAGATGATGTATGTGGCATTAGAGTTTCTAAGGTCAAGGATCAATAATTATCAGCACTGGCTAAAAGGTATTTCTTGTTCAAGTTTATGTAATGTCTGATTTTTAAAATATTATACAGTAGTTGAAAGTACCAAACTAGTACAAGTTATCTTCTGGATGGTTGATAACCATGCTAATGTGGTTAGAGGGATCAACAGAATATTTTCCTCCTTGCCTGACAAGACCATTGAAGTCCCAAGGGATTGGGGGCCATCTCAAAATATTCTGCAGGTGTGAACAGTCACCTGCTCATGGAGGCCATGGAGACCTACTCAGTGAGTTCTAACCAGCATCCTGCCTGCAAAGGTCAATACAGAGGAGAGATTTCCTCCTTGCTTCTGAGAGAGGCCACAGTCAGGCCACACAAGGCTTTTGACTATCTCAAAGATATGGACAGCTAGCTGGTAAAGAAAGGCTCAGGGAGTCAGAGGCTTTTCTCAAGCCCACATGACCCCTGAGGACCAAATCTTCAATGGATCTTGACAGTACAGAGACAGAAACTAATCTTGATCACCTGCATGGTCTTAAATAACCTGCAGGAAAGTATAACCAAGATTAAGAGAATTCATATGTTTCTTTAACAGTTCAAGGGACTGCAGTCTTCAGACGTTATGCTTAGCCATATGAAATGTTATTTGGACAACTATTTCTCACTAATGATTCTAGATATAGTACAATACCTCAGCTGCATCAGCAACTGTGGCATCTGTCCACAGTTGACAAAACAAAAACAAAAAACAAAAACAAAAAAACAGACTTTTCTTCTTAAATATGGCCAAATTCAAAGACTTTGTTTACTAACTGGAACACTGTCACTTTCTGGAAGAGGTCTTCTTACAGGTATAATGTGTCTTTCCAAACCTTAACCATCCATGTTCCCTGATTTAAGGAGGCTGCCAGATACTTTCTCATCAAAGTCAATGTGTTTTGCAAATTATTCAGCATACCAAAGTAATGTCCTAGAGACAGTGCTAGAAAATTGTATGAAAAGACCCAATGGTATTTTTAAAATTGCATTTAGATGCTGACTTTAACTGACTTTTCTTACAAGCTTTCAGGTGCTTCTTCCTCAAGCAGGAGTCTGATGCAACAAACAGCTGATTGCAGAAACCTTATCCTGCTACATGGCTCTGGTACATGTCCAGCCAGTTGTATAATCACATTCCAACTCCGTAAACAAAACTGATGTTAAAACTTTTTCTCATTCCCTGTGTTTCTTACTGTTCCCCACAAGGCTGTGCAGACACTAACTCCTTCATGAAGCCTAATCCAAGAATACATGTGATCACCAAATGAATATGTTATGTTCTGTATCTCTGTCATCTGTTAAGTTTTATCAGACTCTTCAAATGGGCCCTCCTGGGACACATTCTAACTGATGCTCAAAGCAGTTAAGAGATATCTGCACTCCACAAACTCCTAAAGTCTGTTCAGGTGACCTCTGAAAATGGGAATAATGGGCCATCCAACTCCATCCTCTTCTTGCCACTCTGAATGTTCTTTAGGACACACAACTAAACAGATGGACTAAGGCTTCTCTCTGCCTCACCAACTTCAAGACCAACATAATTCTTTGGCTGTGGCTGTACTTCACACTTAAAGACGACTGGATCCGACCACCGCCAAGAATGGGATCTGTGCCTTCCTTCAAGAACAATGCTTCTTCCGCACCAACAAACCAAAACTGGTTTGAAATGGGGCCCAAAGATGAGGGTACCAGATTAAAAATATTCAGTTTCAGTCTGTAACCAAAATTAACCCAATGTATGCCTGCTTAGATTCTGGGGCGAAAGTCTAAACCTTTCCACCATCATCCCCCTTCCACAGGAAGTAGCAAATGTGAGAATATGTTACTCCTTTCTTTTTTTCTTTCCTGGGGTCTGAAATGAAGGGTTAATGACCTATAAGTCTCAGGAGGGCTGAGAGAGGCTCTAGAAGGAAAGTTGACTTAACTGTCATTACTTGTGGAAACTTCTGACCAGGGGCTCCACACACTGACCCTGCTGGGATCTACCACTTCCACACTGCAGGGCTATGGGTCTGTCCCCTGAAGTTGCCCCTTTCCCATCCTATAAAACCATGAGACCCAATTCCCATGCCATGTGAGCACAGTGTCACTTCCATGGAGAAACTGTGGCAGTTTAAATGTTCTGATTAAAGAACAATTTTACTTCTGGAAGTTTCTGTCTGTTTTCTTTTAGTTCCACATCATCTCTATCAATGCTGATCTAACTCTGAGAATCTATGGAGGTCCAGGTCATGCCTGGCTGGGTGACCACCTCCACAAAGTCCTCTTGCAGGGATCTGTGGAGACCAAGGTTTTAAAAATATAGAAGTAAAATTACCATGCTTGAACAATCAGGTCATAATCCCAATGACTCATGGTGCCTTGTGCAGACATCTGGAGTAACCTTAATGACCCATGACACCTTACACAAATGGACAGTCTTAGGAAAAACGACTCAGCCTGTAAAACTTTCTACTTAACAAGAGGATGTGATATCTGCCCCCAAGACACCAGCCCTGTATAGCAGTCCCAGGACCGTAAGGTTAAGTAACTTCTCCCTCACAGAGCTTTGGTTGGTCTGAGAGCCCTGTTTCCCTCTGTGTATTTCAGTAAACATTATTTGTCCATTCCTTCATGCCTTGGGGAAATTCTCTTACCACTAACAGCACCAGCGTTCTTCACACCCTTCTGTAGGGTCCTAGCTAGTTACCCCAGCCAGAGCCAGCTTCTCTCCATTCTTATTCTTTGTCCTTTTGAGCACAGGGCAAGCTGATCCTGAGTTCCTCCTAACCAGAGCCCCCTTGCTGTTTTCTCAAAGTGACTCACTCTGAACCCATGTAAATTTACCTAAAAGAGGCTAGCAAATAAAACACAACCTGAGAAATCTGAATAAGTCCCAGAAGCCAGCAGGAAGAGATTCTCACATGATTATCTTGAGGAGTTGTAAAGAAATGCTACCCACTCTCCAGAGAGCATCAAAGACCGAAGATGGGATTCCAATTATGTCCAACTTAACTCAAAAACAGCTATGTCTCTGGGAAGTCTTACCTTAGTATGAATACCAAACAACTCTCCTTCATGGTGACCAAACATGTCCTGAGAAAATATTTCCATTACAACAATAGCTAAAGTGCACTTTGTGTGTGTGTGTGTGTGTGTGTGTGTGTGTGTGTGTGTGTGTGTGTGCAGTTCCAGACAGAAGGCAGAGACATGAGAGTCAGCATAATCATCAATACCTGTGTTTGGCTGGGATGGAAGTGGTTTGTCAGGAGCCAAGTCACCAAAACATCAACAGAGAAATAAACCATTGTGTTTATTTCCCAATTCCTCACCTTGGGCAGGGTAGGCTAAGTGGACACTTCATCACTAGGTGCCTGCATTGTCCTGAGATCAGTGTGGGACAGGTGTTCATGGTTATGACAGCTACTGGGAACAAAGTGGCCATCTTGTGCTTTCTGATAATCTCCATGCCAGACAGAGTCCTCCCTCAGATGCCACCTTTGGTCACCCCTACCTTCTGTTTGCAGAACTGTCTAGAACAACAGTGATCACCAGTCACTGTCCTTTCTCTCTGGGAGCAGATATGCCCATTAATACTATAGGGGCCTTGTCTAGGATTTCTTTACTTCTAAGCAACAGTTACTTCCAATACCATACATGTTGTGGACAGATGGGGTTAGAAAGCATACTCTGAGGGAGAGAGGGCTTAGTACTGTGGACAATGATCAGTGAGGTAGCAACCCTAGACAAGAAGATGCTACAGGCCACAGACTGCAGACTGAATGGGTTGATAAGCACAGTGAGTGAGTCAAGGAGAACTGAGCAGTAGTGAACTGTAGCTAAGAGGCAAGTGGGTGGAGCAGGCCACTAGAAATGCCTGCTTTCCCTCCCTACCTTCTCTGCCTCTCCCTTTCTCCTCTTCAGCACCTACATAGCCTACTGTCCTATATGACGTGTTCCTGCTTTCTGGAAAATAAATATATAAATGCATCTAACCCACTTATTAGTAAAACACACCAAGTCCCATCCAGGTGAGCTAGTCTTCTGGCCTCCAGTGCTCTTTGCTCTCCTTTCCCCTCATACCAAGCCTCCCTTTTCACACTGAGCATGATAGTTGAGTGATTGGCTCATTTTCGAGACAATTCAGATTTCAGACCTAGTTCTTTCCACTTTCAAGAAACCACACACCAGTGTACCTGACCAGGATATGTCATGCTGCCAAAGGGCTTGGGCAGTTCCAATCCTCTGGCTTTGCCATTCACAACATATACAACTTGTCTCATAGGATAAGGTCAGCTCTACATCACACTTGACATTGTTCTTGGTCCATTCCATTGTCTTGGCATCTCTAAAACTCTGGCATCTCCATGGCAACAGAGGCTTCACCTTTTATAATGGCCTTTCAGTGTCTCTCCGTAAAGACTTATACCCTACCACGAGGTGCCAAGCCTCAGCTTCTTTCCACGATGCTTTCAACATTAAAGGTTTCATGCTTTCAAAACCAGTACCATGTGGGCAACTCTTACACATTTGTAAGTTTGGACACCAGCTTTAGATATAGCCTTGTGTTAATGTAACTTCTATTTACCTGATGTAATTGTCATCTCTAAGGGGCTTACTGCCTTAGTCTGCTAACCTAGGCATACTCCTGGAAGTTTCTAGCCTCCATACAATCTTATCTAGGTCTAGAATGTTTTCAGCCTCTGATACTTACTGCTGAATAAACTCACCCCTTCCTAGCTCTTTCTGATCTCTGGCTGGCTGATTCTGGCTCAACCTCCTCTCCAAACTGATTGATTCAATCTTGATTCATTCTTGACCTCTCCTGAATTGCTCTGTTTAACCTCAAACTAACTCTAGCAATCTGTTCTAATCTTCTGGCTCCTTCTCATTCTCTGCCTCATTCTGTCTTTACCTGTGTCTAGCTTGTTCTCTCTTCAACCTTGTAAAGCTACCTTCTCTCTCTCTGCACTACACCTGAAATATCTTTTCTTTCCTCTCTTCTTGTGAGAGCTATGCATATCACATTCTGTCAAATCTTTCTGTGATCCATCACTTTGTCTGCCACTCAATTAGATGGACATCACTTTCAAACATGGCTGCTTCCTTCTACAAACTAACTTACCTTCATTGTTTGAGATTAAAGGTATGTACTAAGAGTGTATCTGTATTCCAGCCAGGGAGATTAAAGATGTGTGCTAAGGGCTAAGTCACACCACAACTAGAAAGTTTTGTTGTTGTTGTTGTTGTTGATTTTAGTAATCTTGAGTTTCACAATGTCATCAAATATCCTGCAATAGCCTTAGTCCTCTTCAGCTACAGATTCCATATGCTAACCCTGAGGAAACATATTCCTATTCACATATTTTAGCTCAGTGATGCTAAGCTCTTACTAATCACAGCTAACCATCACATTCAGATTCTTAGTCCAAAATATCACAGAAAGATCATAGAATATTTGTTTCTGTTTTTAAACTTCACAAGTCAGGCCTCCATTGCCTGAATTTACTTCAATAGTTTTATCTTTCAAGTTCCCACAGTACAGCCCGTTCAGTTCTCCGCACTCAATGGCTTTTCCAGTTACAAGTGTTCCAGTTCAAAGTTCCAAATGCTTCCAAATGCAGCACGACCAGGTTCATCACAGCAATACTCCACTCCTGGTACCTATTTATTGTCTAGTTTCCTTTCTGTTGCTATGATAAAACACTCTGGCCAGAGCAATTTTGGGAGAAAAGAATTTATGTGTCTTATACATTCAGGTCACAATCATTCAGAGGAGGAGCTGAAGCACAACACAGAGCAGACTGGCTTCCCCGCAGCAATCATCAGTAAAGACAATTCTCTACAATCCAGTATGATGCGGCAATTGCTCAGCTGAGATTCTCTCTTCCTAGGTGACTCTGCTTTGTGACAAGTTGAAAATATGGACGAACTAGGACAGAGGAGTCTGGGATTCAGAGTTGTAGCTTCTACCTCTTTCTTATCTACATTCAGGAAGACAGTGTTTGAAAAGTGTGTTTTTTTCCTGTGTCTTAAATCTAAATACCCCACTGGATTGCCTAGAATTTGCAGCCGAACGAACATGCAGTTTCTGGTATTCATTGCTGGAGTTTAAAGCAAGCATACTGTCATTTCCAATCCTAGGCAGTTTAGAGTCAGTTTGAGCAGAATGCATATGAAATTTTTATCAGAGAAATCATCTCTCTTTCAGAGGCAAATTTCATTGGTGTTACTAACTCTACATTTATAGGTCTTTAATTTATAAAGATCCCTAAAGGATTCCTTTCCTGCTAATTTTTAAATTTTCACCATAGGTTCCTCTTTGATGTGTAGTCGGTGGAGTCATGACTATGCAGAGGCTGTTCTCATTCTGACAAAAGTACATGGCTGGGTCAAGACAGAGCCCACTGCAGAGACAGCCAGGAAGGCCAGTACCACCAGCAAACAGAACCCAGAGCTGTGTGTGTTCCTCATATTAACTAAAGAGCACTACAGGGGAGCCCTGAGGGTGGGTTCAGGGAGGTAGGAAGGCAGTGAGAGAAAAAAAACAAGAAACAAGGAGATCTTGTCATAAAGAAGCCAGAAGCCAAAGACAGTCTAGGTTCTGCAACAACGGTGTGTGGCTGTAGGAAGAATTGCTATGAGATGTATCTAGAGCTGGCATCGGCACATTTAAAACACTTGAGCTTGTGCTCAAGACTGTATTTGTTATTACAGCTCATTACACACGATTTCACTTCCTCTGAAATGGTGTCAGTTCCCATCTCTCAAAGGGACACTTCCAGGAATCCAGTGCTCACTGACTAGCCCCTGCATCCATCTAAGACAAATGAAAACCCTAGATTTGCCTTCACCATGCTCTAAAACCCTAGCAGAACTGTGAGCTCCTACAAAGAACTGCTATTCTACCTGGGCACTATGAGTTATGTGGATTCCATGTGGATGTCCCAGTTAAAGGCCTCACCAATCATGCCAAAGTGACCAAAGCCAGCTGTAGTCCTGGGGGTCTTTCCCACTTCCTGTAGTTCCCATAGATCTCCACCTTGTTCCTATGGAGAAAGCTGTAAGCTAACTTCAACAGCCCACACAGTGACCACATCCCTCATTCCAGAAAGTGGCCTGTGACATATTACACCATCAATACAGACTCCTTTACAAGTTCCAGGCCATTAGAATGGCTGTGTCACCACAGTGTGCAAGCATTAGCACATCAAAAACAACCATCCATCAGAACAGTGAGCCCACGATACATGCCTGGGCACCCTAAGGCCCCTGTGTGACAAATGCTGCAGAAATTATCCACAGACATTTCCATTCAGACAGTGACAGCTGTACTTTGAGCCATGTGTGATTCCAATGGGCCTAAGTCTGAAAATTGTTATCCTTCTTGCTCAGCATGTTTGTCCTCAGAACAGTATGTCCTCCCCGGGCAGACATGAAACTCAAGAGCAATCCAATCTCACCACTGCTGTGAGGTGCAAAAAGCTAGCAGGGCCTTGATTCATAAGGAGAACATTCTGGACAGGTCCTCAGCATGCAGAGCCTTCCCCACATGAGCCTCACTGAGAGCTGTCTGGGTGGCCACTTAGGGCAACACTGAGTCCCTGCAGCCATGGACATGACTATTCCCACAGACATGGCCTTGATGTCCTCCTGGTCTTTCTCCCTGATGGTTTCAATGTAGACAGAGCTCTCTGGAGGCCAGAGGAGATATACTGAGGTTCATGTCAATTACAGAGAGTGGCTAGCTTCCCACCCCAATCCCAAAATCTCCAGCCAGCTGCTTTATTCTATTGACAGAAGTGACCTGGACTGGGCTCTTGTAAGCTGCATAATCCTTGACAGGTAGTCACCTGTGCCCAGGCCTCTCCCTAGACCCAAGTTCTTCTCTCTGAATTACCAGGATGGGATGGACTCACTGTCAAAGACTGCCACACCTTCCAACAGAACTAGAAATAGACCTGGGATGTCACTGGGGTAATTCCCATGCTTCCAGTCAGTGAGTCTGACCACAGGGACAATATGCATCACAGACATCACAAGCATCGCTCTGGACCACACATCTGCTTTGGGGACTGCTTTGCAATGCACAGACACACCAACTTCGAAAGTTCATTTTGCCAGTGAGTGCAGAGGTCCCACATGGTACAGCCCCTGACCCAGGATCCACAGAACCTCGACTCTAACTCACTCCTATTGGATTTTTGGTGGCTGGTTAAGAAAAATGTTTAAGAAGAGAACCAAATGGCTCCAGCATGTTAAATTTGCCTCTACATGGCCCCAGGTAAGCAATGGACGATAGCAAAGCCCACAGAAGAGATAGGAAACATCCTGTTACATTTAGAGTCACCAGCTAAGGCTGCAGACCACCAGAACCTAGAAAAGACAAATGCATCAATCTTGAAAGCACATCATTCTACCATGTACAGAGATAGGGTGGGCACGGGCACACCACATGTATCCAAACTAGTGTCTAGGTCAGCATCTGAGAACACAGTGCCTCACGTCTGATGCTTTGCTTCAGGAAAAGGGTGCTTTTAACTCACTATATAATCTAGTCACCATCTCACTCCAATAAGAGGGGTACCCCTCACTGGCACAACAGCACAAAGGTGCTCACGTCAACATACCCATGTCCTGCTGGGCGTGGTATAAAAGGATTTCATGAACAACCAAGAACAGTGTTCAGTGCCTCCATGGCCTTGCACCGAAGTATTCTTGGGTTAGTTTTAAGATGAACCTCAGTGCTCTTGGCCTTCCAATGTGTTTCACCATTAAGTCTTTGCTTTACATCATCTTAATGAGATGAAGTGTCTTGAAGAATACATGTCTCAGGGAGGTGCATCCCTGGATCCCGTGGGAAGCTTCCTTTAAGACCTACTGGCCCCATCATTGCTCAGTGGAACCACAGGCATGTCAGACACAGGTGACCACCTTCCAGAATGAGGGCAGGATCCAGAAAGTGATGGCGTTTCCAAGCCTTCCCTGAGAACAACTGAAACTAGAATTCTGGCCATGGAAATCAGCATGCAAAAGAAAAGGGCTCTCTGCTCTGCAGAACACCGAAGCCCGTTCTCATTAGGCCGCCAACTGAAGGAGGTGGAAATAATCAATGCAGCAGCTGGTGTGTGAGAGAGGGTGGGTGCAGCCCACGAATGCAATTCCAAGCTATTCAAGGTAAATTAGCCACATAGTAAATATATGTAATCAAAAATAATTATAGTTTAGAAGTTTAAAAGCACAGGCAACAAAAACTAGGTTCATTTTAAACAATGAGGTATCCTGAGCTTGCCTGGGGCAGATGGACAGATAAAGAGCTGTATTTTCATGTTTGTCTAAAACTTACTAGGGAACAAAGCCTCCAGCTTCCAAATCAGAACATGGAAGCCAAACAGGAGAAAGAAATTTGGGCATCTGGTGGTGTCCATCAGCAAAGAGAAAGGAGGCCAGCTGCCAAGTTAGGTGGATTCTGGGCAGTGAGGATGGCCCACTTAGTACTCACCTGGCCATGTACATCTGTCCTGTCTCTGGACAAGCTCTTTGGCCCTCACTAGCCACTGGAAGGTACTTCATGCAAATATGTCATCATTTTCCATGGGGAGTGGCCAATGGTCAAAGCAAAGAGCCTTTCTGTAGCAAAGGGTTTACTGCTGCAACTAAAAGCAACCAGGCTCAGTCTAACCCTATCCAGCTCTTGAAACCTGGGACCACACTCTCTCTCCTGAGCCTGTGAAGGAGGGCATCTAGTCTTCACTCTCATGTAAAGCTGCAAACAAGAAGAACAGAGGACTCTAGGGATGCCATGAGGTAGGCAGAGGTGGAGGGACTCTGTCCCACCAGAGGCTTCATGCTCTGGGAGTGTAGCCACCCACCTACCTACCCAGGCAATGATACACCCCAGGACTGACCCCTCTAGAGCCATTGGGGGAAGCTTGTACACATTGAGGTCACTTATGGATCCAGTGTATGGACTCAACCAAAACATCAGGTAAGGTGAAGTGTTTCAGTTAGACAAGCTGTGGACTGCATGAACTAGCCATTTAAGGCTAAATGGATGGCCATGATATAGATGTGAGGATGAAGGTCACAGTTTTATGATCACAGAAAAGACTATCCACCACATTCTTTAACACGTCCGTCACTTATGAGTGATGTCACCTTTTCTCGTTTGTTTTTAAATAGATGATTAAAAAAACTCAGTTTCCATCGACTATTTAAATTTTAATTTGAGTAATTATCTTCTGGATGGATGATTTGACACAGCCTGGAAGCAACTGTTCAAAGCTACTCTTATTCAAAGCTTCCAGACTTGCCTAACCAGCTCTTACCCTGATCTTACCCACCCTCAAGAATCCTTCCTCCTCCTCCTCTTCCTCCTCCTCCTCCTCTTCTTCCTTCTCTTTCTAGCACCTGACTAACTCTATCTCCTTCACCATCTCTACAGGCTGACTCCAAGACAGGTGATATGGGTTTGCTAGGGTTCCCCTTCCTGTTAGTACAATTTATAAGTACAACAGGAGACTTCTGCAGAGCCACTTCTGAGCTCCAAGATTTCTTTGAAACACAAGAGGAGCAGCCATCCTGGGCAGTCCCTGAGCTGAGTGATTTTTAGCAGTATTTGCTATGATGATTAATGTTTACAGTCAACTCAAACTAGATTTGGAATCACCTAGGAGACACACTTGAGGGCATGTCCGTTAGGGTGTCCCCATAGAGGTTTACTGAAGAGGGAAGACTTATTCTGAATGTGGGCAGCACGATCCTATTGGGCTGGGGACCAAGATAATAAAATGGGATGAAAGGCAAAGCCATCTGAGCAGCATGAATCCTCTCTGTGGGCTTCCTGACTCTGCATCTGGATTCACTGTGACTCCCTCCCGCTATGATGCCTTCCCACTTCCTGTGGGCCTGTATCTTCAAAGTGTGAGGTGAAACAAACCTTCCTGTAAGTTGTTTCTGTCAGGTATTTTGTAAGATAAATGAGGAAAGTAACCAACACTTGTCTGTCTCCTCCTGGTAACATTCCAGGGGGCCTGGCAAGATCCCAGCCACCTGCCAAAGAGCCAGACAGCAGAGTAAAAATGGAAACTGCCTACCAACATGCAGTCAGTCCTAGATGACCATGTGGCCTGTGCTGGCCACCACCATCCCAGCCAGTACCTGGAAAGTCTCTAGTTGCTCCCAAGAAGTGTTGACATCTATGTTCAGGGGTCACATCTTCTGTGACCGGTGACACAGCAGAGCTAAGTGCTGGGAATAGTTGGGGGTCCAGGGAAAGGATGTCTGTTTTAATCAGAGCCTGTAAACCCAAACTACAAGTTCAAATACTTCAATTGTGACCCCATTTAACCTGGCTGGGGTTAAATGCATTTCACTACTTAAGAACACTTTTATAATTAAACCATTTTGTAAAGAGGACAAGGCTCTCCTCGCTTAATTAAGCATCTGGTGTTAAGCACGCCCATTTTGTGCCTGCCTGAATCTGTGTTTGTGCCTGCATATGTAGATGAGGAGGGCATATGTGTGTACCCTGGGCCACACTTTTAAATATTGACTTTCATTTTCATTGGCACTTCTGAAATTGTGATTTTGAATGTTTAAACAATATGATGGAGGAGAATCCCACTCACAAGGTACTTAACTATCATTTATGGATTCAGCTACTAACCCTGAAGCAACCCCCCTGTGGCCTGTGTGGCCAGTGTGGCCTGTGTGGCCAGAGATCAACAATAACTGACATCCCTGAAAGCAAGCTGGGACACAGCCCAAGATTAATGTGGGAAACATCACCCTGATTACAGTGTGGCATTTTGGACAGAAGTGAGCAGATGGGTCAGGTGAGGAAAACAGATCACAAAAGATAAGCATAAGAAACCCAGGCCACAGAGTCAAGCTTCTCACCCTGGAGAAGAATGGCCAAGATGGGCAGCTGCTCAACACACCCAAGATGGATGATCAAGATCATGCTCTTGGGCATCCCATTTGTAAAGCCATCACAGATCACCTGTGCATCTGAGACCAATGCCAGCACCTGCCACTCCACCACTGGACAATCGCCAGTATTTTGGTCCACAGCCAAAATACGACCAAGAGTTTGGTGGTACAGGTCTGTTACCCTAGGAACTTAGTTGACTATGGCCAGAGGATCCTAAGTGTAAGGCCTGTTTGGGCTACTGAGGGAGTTCAAGGCCAGCCTTGGAAACAAAGTGAAACCATGACTGGAAACAAAGTTAAGAAGAGCTGGGGATATTGCTCAGTTGCCCAACATGCACACACCCTAGGTTCAATCCCCAGGACAGGAAAACAAAACAAAACAAATAACAACAACAAAAAAAACCCCACAACTCCCACCACCACCACCAAAAAACATGACAGCTAAGAAGTCTTGAAAAAAAGAAAGCTTTAAAATGTATGCTTTTTATTTTGTTTATATTGAAGTCTATAGAAGAATTGGTTTTCAAAGAGAAGCTGCCAGGTTCCCACAGAGCCTGAACTTGGGGGTATACCAGCCTCAGTCTGTTGGCAGAATCTGCTATCAAGAGTATTATTGTGCAAGGTACTTTGCTGTCTATGTGCAAAAATACCACACCAGAGATGTCTTAAAAAGATGAAAGATTTGTTTTGGCTGGTGGTTTCATTCCATGGTTGCTTAGGGTTGGTGGTTTTCAAGCTGCTTGGTGAGGTAGAACACCAAGCTGCAATCTGTAGGAGACTGCTTCCCACCTCCTGGTGGCTAAGTGGGAGAGAAGTGGAAGGGGCAGACAAAGACAGGCTGTCAACTTCAAGGAGTCACACTCATTGCCCTAGTCCCTCCGAGCAGGTCCACTCCTAGTTTCTACCACTTCCCTCCAAATGCCCTCAGTTGCAATTCTATCAGAGTTTTGTCTACAGCCAGGATCCCATGTGATCCACTCAGCTTCTGAAGGCAACCCATGAAAACCCATGCCCTGGGTTTGATATGCTTCCATATCAAACATCCTTGAGAACATCTCAGGTACAAATCCCAGCAAGCAGAAAAAGCCCCTTACCTCTATCCCACCTCTCTCCTTCCCTCCCTTCATTCACAAAGACAGGGCAGGGCAGCAGCAGACCCTTGTGTGTAATGTTCCCACTACATGACTTAAGCATAAAGTAGGTGCCTCTGTGTGCTATCATGTGGCACAGCACTGTACAGCCAGGGGAGCGGCTTTTTCAAAGGCTTCACAGACCAAAGACTTGTAAGAATCTCTCTCTTCTCTAATTCTGGAGAAGCAAATTGATGGTGACTTTAGTCTCCACAAACCGCCCAGAGGAAATGCTCTGTGCCTTCAGTTCTCTGAAGGAGAATCACAGTTGGGGACATCCAGTGTCCCCATGGCCAGGGATTCAGACTCACCAAGAGTTTTGAGAGCCTTTTTTTCTGCTGACAGCAGTGTCTATCACTCGGTTGTGTCACAGCTCCTCCAGCATGGAATCATGAAGTGGTGGGAAGGAGGGGGTGATTGTATTAGGGGAGGGACAGAATGAAGGAAAAATGGGGAGGGAGGAGAAGAAATTTAAGATGAAGGGAGTTTGTATGGTGAAGGCTTGAGATTTCAATTATTGTTTCTATTGTTTGATTTTACTCTGTGTTTTTAACTCCAGAAATCCCTTTTACTTGAGGTTTATTCACGGTTGCTACATACACATATGTCCATATGTGTACACATATATAATTTTATATTTATATATATACATATGTGTATATATATATACACACACTATATATACATATATAGTGTGTGTATGTGTGTGTGTGTGTGTGTGTGTTCATCTGGGCATACTCATACATATATTTGCATGTGGAAGCCAGAGGTCTGTGTCAGGTGTCCTTCTCAGTTCATCTCCATCCTATTAAGACAGGATGTCTCAGTGAACCCAGAAAGTCAACCAGGGCCAGTAAACTCCCAGAATGCTGCTGTGTCTCTACCCACCAGCTCTGGGACTAAAGGTCAGGAGTATGCTGCCATGCTTGGCTTTTACAAGGTTGCTGGAGACCTGAACTTGAGTCTTCATGCTTTTTTTCTGAATAAGCCATCTCCACAACTCTTCACAAGTTACATTTGAATAAATAAGATGTATATATACACTCAATTTGATTTTTCATTTCTCAGTCCTGGCTTTTGTGATATTTTTCTTTCATTTCATGCATTTCCTTAGTTCTGCTCTTTATAGATAAGTTTATAATCCACTTAATGTTACATTAAATGTAAATTGTGAAACTAACAACAACATATTGGACAGCATTTGCCATTTTCATATACATTAACTATTTAGGTAATTGTTTCACCCCTTAAGTACTCCTAGCTACTGACCATCACGCCCTTTTATTCCTGTGTTTCCTGTTCCCATCAGCCCTGACCTCTGCACCCAGGACCCCTGGCTGACTAAAGCATACATAGCTTCTTTGGCTACATTGATTTACATAACTTCATGGATTCTTACTGGGAAGCTCTGCAGCTCCTCTGACCTGCCACTGCTGACACACTAAGTAGAAGAAGATGCTGAGCCAGGGGAGATCTTTCCTGTAGGCCAGCATAGTTCACCATAGCAAGGAACATGGCATGCCACATGGAGTGCTTGCTTTTGCACAGGTCAAACAGGTACTGGCCAAGACCAGTTACACCCAAACCATCTTCAGTGAAGCCCAGTACCTAAAGAAGTGCCAACATAGTTATTTTCTAAGATAATGTCAATGCTAACCACATAACCAAACCATAGACACTAAACCTCAGAGAAAGTGGCACAGACTGTTTGAGAAACAGACCAGCAGAGAAGTGGCTCTCCTACTTCTCAGATCGTGAGGCTGAGAGGTAGGACCTTTTTCATAGCTCCCCTTTAAATACGTAAAGACATAGCACACCTTTTGAAGAGGCTTTATTTTGCACCTAATGAAACCCATGTTTGCAATGTGTCCTAAAGATCCACAAAGAAGGACAAAGTAAAAGTGGTGCATTTAGGCAAGGAGTTTAGCAAGTGACATTTGAGAATTCTCACTTGAACAGAACTGGGTGGATTTCTATGCACCAATGAAGGAGACTCTCAAGAGATGGTTAAGTTTCAAAAAGCTATCAAATGCAACATGACCCTGTAGTGGTCAGCCAGCAGTCCATGTCTCTGCAGCACAGAGAGGATCTAGTTGGCTGGGCCACCAAAGGCTGAAGGAAGAGATATAGCTGTCAGGGCTACATGTGGTCACCTTGCAAGTCTTTCTCTGGGTCCTCCTGCTGCATGTGAAACTCATCAATTGAAACCACATTCACTTATCATTTTAAAGGAGCAGTTATAGGCTGGGTAGGTGGCTACATCAGTCAGTCAAGTGCTCGCCAGGCAAGCGTGAGTTTGATCCTTCGAATCCACATAAGAAAGTGTTGTGTGGTAGCATGTGTCTGTGATCCCAGAATGAGGAAAGAGGAAAAAAGGCAGATCCCCAGGGCTAGCTGGCCCAACCTTACCAAATCAGGAAGTTCCAGGCCAGTGAGAGACCTTGTCCCAAAGGACTATGGACAGTATTCTTAAGAAAGGAACACCTGAGATTGACCTCTGCCCTCTATACACATTAACACGATACATATAGACCCCCTACATATAAACATATGTGCACACATATAAAAACAGATACACACACAGGGAGAGCAACAGCAGCAGCAGCCACATGTATACAAAGCACCATCCTTTAATTAAAGAGTTGTGCAGTAACTGTAGTAACAGCACTTCACATTATGTCCCAGGGTAAGACACTCTGCAATGCATGGAGGCTCATCAGAACAGATGTAATATGGGACTCCAGAACAAGCTCTAGTACACACCTGCCTCCCAAGATACTGACATCCTGCTTATGGTCAAACTGAGCCTTTTGTATTGTGGTATCCCATCCATGGACAACAGGCCCTCAAAGCCTGTGTGTATCAGGCCCACATTCCTTCATCCAGATATATGGCCTAATAAATTCAACCAGGACCAACGTTCAGTGGTTCTCAGTAAATAAGTTACTTTGCTACCTTCTTAGCAATTTAATTAAAAACAATTATGTAGTCATTAGCCATAGAACACAACCTCAGAACAACAATGGATACTCGGGGAGGTCACATTAGCATTTCAGGCTCTCCAGAATTACACTTGAGGAAGTACCAGGCCTATTCGTCTCTGGACCCTTCTGCATATACTCCGGCTCAACTAGTTGGCCATTTTAAAGTGGCATCTACTCAGTGACAGCCATTCCCACTGGGCTAAGAGCTGCAGATCTCTTTCTCAGCTCTTGTCAGCCCGTTCTGAAGCACAGCTGCTGATGTTCCAGGAGTAGGGATGCTGAATGGAGGTAATTGTGTCTATAATGGGACTCCGCCAGGAGCTTATACTCGGAGAAGACGGGTATTAAGGTGGATAAGTAAGAGCATATACACATGTCCCTGCAGGCTGGCACAAAGAAAAAGTCTGTCTAATCCACTTGCTTTGTGGGTCTCGGCAATCCATTATTTCTGTGTGTTTCGTCCTATTAACACCTGTCTGCATGCCTTGCCCTCACTCCCATGGTCTGTGCTGGGAGGTGACATACATTCTGTGTTATTCCTCTGTCCTGATCTCTGCCTGGCCTAAACATCTGTCTGATAAATCTCTCTGTAACCCAGCCTTTGACGGCCTCCAGCTCCACCTCCTCTCTTTCCTTCCCTAGCATCTCCCTGGTCTGCAGATGTGCAGTGCTGCCTGATCATCCTTCATATGAGCCATCCTATCTTCCCTGCAGAACACACTGCCCAAAGAGACACATGGTAAACTCTAAGATGTGGTCCAAAGACCATGCTATCATGAGCTGCCTAGACCCCAGCAGTACAGCCTTGCTGCAACCTGGCCATCTCCCTCTTTCCTACAAACCCCACTTTCTAGAATACGTGTCACTTTCTAGTACACTTAGCAGCAAACCCTGCCTTCAGTGTATGCCTCTCCTCCTGGGCTGAGGCCCAATGAGAAGTCTTTTCTGTGTTCCAACTTTTTCTAAGGACCAAGAACAGTTGGTTTTTGTTTGTTTGTTTGTTTGTTTTAGATATTTTATTTACATTTCAAATGATATCTCCTATCCTGATTTCCCCTCCAGAAAAAAAAAAAAAAAAACTATACCCTCTCCCTACCCCCGCTCACCAAAACACCCTCTCTTGCTTCCTGGCCCTGGCATTCTCCTACACTGGGGCATAGAACCTTCAAAGGACCAAGGGCCTCTCCTCCCATTGATGACTGACTAGGCCATCCTCTGCTACATATGCAGCTGGAGCCATAAGTCCCACCATGTGTACTCTTTGGTTGGTGGTTTAGTCCCTGGGAGCTCTGAGGGTACTAGTTAGTTCATATTGTTGTTCATCCTAAGGGGCTGCAAACCCTTTCAGTTTCTTGGGTCCTTTCTCTAGCTCCTTCAATTGGGACCCTGTGCTCTATCCAATGGATGGCTGTGAGCCTCTACGTCTGTATTAGTCAGGCACTGTTAGAGCCTCTCATAGAGTTAAGAAGTAATCACTGAAATGAATAAACGAGTAAATAAATTAATCAAGACAAGTACAGCTCCAAGTTTAAAGTCTTAGTTTCATCATATGTGATTACGTAGACCTGTAAAAGGATGGTTTCAGGGCTACACTTGAAACTTCATCATTGCATATTGTACATGGGTGGCTACTAATATCTCCCAAAGGTGTATTCCCCGACAGGAGTGCTTAGAGTGGATCCGAATGCTGGGTTTTTGAGGTAGATCTCAGCGTGGCCCTTGAGCAGGTGCTACTGGTCAGTATGCTCTCCTGGTTCAGTGGGAGGCAGAAGGGAGTAAATCCCATGGAGGAACAAGGTGGCTGAATGTGCTGTGAGTTGCTGCTGACGGAGCCCAAGTGCTTATTGGATGACTGCCCATCAAGGACTTGGCAGAAAGGCAGGAACTCTGAAAACAGTGGACATCTACCTAAAATCTCTTCATAGCTTTGCAGCCAGGGTAGACTGGTGAAATGGTCCCAGAGACCTGTGCTGGGGTATTAAAGAAAAATAAATTCAAGCCAGAATGGAAGCTGGCATGATGCTGTGTGGTCACCTCGCTGCAACTTCAATAGCTTTTCATCAGGAAGAAAGAAAAAAGAAACTGCTAGAGTGGGGTCAAGGGTCAGAAGGTCAGAAGGGTCAGGGAGAGTTGATGAGGCCAGGTATCAAAGGGCCCTAAAAGCTCTGCAGCTGAGCTAAACCCTACTGCTCCTCTTCTAGAGGTGCGGGCTAGCAGAAGGATCGCCACTCAATGACCCCCACAGTTTGCAGGTGTCAGTGCCCCTCCCTTCATTCTCTCTGAGTGCACGCTGTTTGCTAGAGATCTGTGCCTTCCTTGTTTAAATATTTTATTGATTTCCCACTGGACATCTGCTCAATGGCCTCACCCTCTGCCAACTACCACATCCTCCTGGAGAACCGGCCTCAGCAAGCACACTGCAAGAAATTGTCTTATCTTAACAAAACAAACAAACAAACAAAAAGGCTCTTGTGTTTTGGACAAGTCAAGTAACCATTAAGGATAGCAACAGCCGATTCTGCTCCTGTCCTTCCACAGGTGGGTTCATGCTAACCCAGCACCTTGCTGTCTGGGGTCCTTTCCCACCTAGTGTAGAGCAGAATCTGTCATTCTGGTCACTGCTGTTTTCTGAGAAGCATGGCTGCATGCTGATCTCCCTGCTCACCTAGGAGACCACCTCATCTCTCTGCCTCCCTGTCATCTATACTTGGACTGTAAGATGCTTACCCACCCAAGGGCCAGGATTGTGCATGCTTTTCCTCTGATGACCAGCAACACACTACTTTTTCAGAGACCCTGACTCACAGCACAGACCTCCCAGAGCAGAGACAGGATGAAGCCCATAGATCAAGCCCTAAAGGGGCCTTTCCTTCCCACTGGAACTGAAGGAAGGTTACAGTTGCCTTTCTGAAATGTAATTCCATGCCTTCAGTTAGATGCAGCCTTTATCAGATATTAAAAATAATCAACAGCCTATAAATTGTTTGCTGATGTGGGGCCAAAGATATGCACATAGCAAAGAGCATCCTGTGGAAGTTGTTTATAGTGATGCTCAGAATAAAATGAGAATTAAATGTCAGCATGCATCTTATCTCCTAAAATAAAGGACTCCTCCCCCTTGCTACCCATTTGTTTGTTTGCTGTCTTTAAAGAAAGCTCTTTGTGACTTTGACAAGTGGTCTAATATTGGAGACAAGTGTGGTGCTAATCCAACACCTTTCATGAAAAGCAAACTCAGCACCAGATGAGTTTTGACTGCCAGGCAGGCTGGCCATTTACATCTTAGCACACCAGAGCTGACCCCAGGGGTGATGTGTAAAGGACAGAAGAGACTTGCAGCCATTTCTACAGAGCTTCACACTGAAGACCCCAGACACTGGGGAAGTTGGCAGGTATCATTTCTGGGAAGGTAGAAACCTTGTCACCTGAATTCCTGCCCAGGCTCCTGCATGGTAAGAATGGCAGCCTCCCAACTTGTGTTTAGAGATACCAGCACCAGCCTCTAGCCAAAGTCAAGACCCTCTAGGACCCTAGGACCTGGAATACAGGGAATACTTAAAGTGTCCCCCCACAAAAAAAAAGAAAAGAGAATTTCCCCCGCAAACAGGTACACAGCAAATGAGGTCAGGAACAGAGTATGTGAACTGAATCAATGGTCCTCTTCTCGGACTGCCATGGATAAACTGGTACCTAAAATGGAACTAAGCCCTACTCATCCCAGGAGCTCAGAAGTTATTGGCTTGACCCTGTCACTAACTCCCTGGAGAATTGCACAACATTGTTTCAGAATACATCCCAAGACTGATGCTTTCCTTGCTATGCCCACTCTAAGCATGGATGTTGTTGGAAGCAGCACTGGAAGTCCCCAGCATAGATTCCAGGGGAAGCTCAGATCACATAGTTATATCCCACAGCTTCTTTTAGGCAAGTAGAGGCTGACTTGTCCACGGATGACAGTCACATATGGAATCAAGTCCTGGAGCTAGTTGATCTTATTATCTATCTCTTTCAATAGATAATAAGAAGCTCCCCAAACCTTCTTGAAAGTTGGTTCTTGGGGCTTTTATACTGACTACCCAGTATAGGTTTTGAACCAGACAAGCCCTCACCAAGTACAGGACGGGAGGGGATTTAGGAAGGACACACTGGTGGACAGACAAATGAAGTGTCTAAAGAACTAAGCTATTCATCTTTGCACAGCCTGGAGGATGGCACGGTCTCAGACACATAAGAGATGAGTAGGTGTGTCCATATGGCTTGGATGTAAACATAGTCGCAAAGGCTTGTGACTCCCAGTGGGAATGACATCTACCTAGCCCTATGATCAAAATGTGCCTATTTGTTAACTTGTAGGATTAGTCTGGGAACAAAACCATAAAACTTGTTGGCATGTCTAAGGCAGAATGTAATTATTAACATACTTGAAAATATGAAAGCAAAGCATAGCTGCAGAAATTAGACCGCAGAAAGCTGGAATAAAAATTCATACTAGAAAATGCAGATTTATAATAGAAAATAGTGATTTGCAACAGAGCCTCGGGTTATAGGCAAGAGAATCACCACTTCACAGAAGATTCTCATCACTTTATGGAAGGAGAATGTGAAGTTTAAGTGTTTTTATTTTCATTACAATTTATTTAAAGGACACTTAGTCATAAGTACCTGAAACTAAGGATGATTATCTGGAATGGTACATTCTGGAGGCCAGGTCTCTAGTGATGGTCCCTAGCATAAAGAGAAGTCTCTAGGCCCAGTCCTTCTTCATGCCCCTCCCTCCCTGACTCTGGATGTGACCAGCATGTCTGCACTTGCCACTTAGACAGTAGTTAGTGGAGAGTTGAAAGCACAGGTGTGTTGGATTTGTCCCCTCTTGTTCTTATACCCACCTCTCAAAGGAGACAGGTGCCAAGGGGACAATCAGTAACAAATGGACCCTGGTGTAGTGAGGATTCTAGAATATTGGTTTCTTTAAAAAAAAAATACACAGGAATATTATAAGAATGTTTTTATTTTAATCCTGAGTGTAAGATGTGGGGCTACTTTGGACTGTCCACAGCAGCTGACTATGATTTGTCTCATGCTCTAGTAGAGCCATGGTTTTGACAGTGGCAGACAGTTTCTGTGATTGTATGACATTTGGAATTCTGGGAACTTTTTCAGAAGGTCCATTAATGTGAGGGCCCCAAGAGATTGTTGGTTGTTTGGGGAGGTTGGCTACAGTTGGTTAATAGCCATGGGCAAAGAAGAAACAAAAGGGAAAAAATTAGATTTAGGGACTTTCCTAATTCCTCTCTCTCCTCTATCCTTGTTTCTCTCATATCTAGGGTTACAGGGTGAAATGGGAAGATAAAGGGTAGGAAAAAAGAAGAATACACAAACTAGCAAAGATCAGATACACACTGCACCTTTAGCCTGTTACTTGTTAAAGACATCCCTGTGTTTTCTTTTGCTTCCATTCTTGTAACCTTCCCAACTGCTCTGCCACAAAGCCTAGGCTTAGACCACAAGACAGAGTGCTTACAGATCTGGAACTAAGTGAAGATTGCTAAGATTCTACATAGCTCCACAAATGACCTCCAGTAGGTTCCAAAATTTCAGTACAAGGGGGTGAACACAGACAAAGGGGACTCTTACACCATATGCTTTCCGTGACCCTAGAGTCAGAGCAGCCACCCCAGCAACAGCATAGCACCCACCCTGGGTTGACTTAACATACACCCAGCCAAGCAATAGGTTATTTCTTCCTGCAGACTGTGATCGGGGGCCCTAACTCTGATGCATAGGTGATGATAACAGCTGTCCAGGTTCATGTGAACACTTAAGCTATGCTTGCCAGAAATGCTGACTCTACTGTTGGTCCTGCAGGTGGATGGGTGACTAGAAAGGGATAAGAAGGTGTCTCTGCTGTGTTTGTCTCCATGGCTTCCCTACATGTGGGCCAGCTTCTATTCAGCTCTGCCTGTGGACATGTTGACCATTAAAAGCATGTTTCTCTGAAGACTGTGATGGTTCACCTGACCCATTGCCCACTGGAGCTGCTATGTCTCTTCACGTGCTCTTATGTTTTTTTTCAAGGGCTGGAACATCCTTCAGACCTACTAGGATTCCAGAACTGTTTGGGGCATTTATTCTGCTTCCAATCCAGCTTGATCCCCCAGTTAAATTAGAAGCCCGGAGATCAAGATATTCTCATGAAAGAAGAAAAATATATGTCAAAGCTGTATTGATGACCAGTGGGAAATTACCAATCTTCAGCTCACCATGGCTAATTAATGAAAACCTACCATTCTGTCTTGATCAGCTCACCATGGCTAATTAATGAAAACCTACCATTCTGTCTTGATCAGCCATTTCCTCAGCCCAGTCATTCTATCTCAGCTAATATAAGAAGGGTGGCTTTGGAGAGGAGAGACACATGACCATTCGGGCTGGTCAGTGACACTGTACTGAGTCATTCTACCTACAGGCAAAACATCACAGTTTGCCAAGAGGCAATGCAGTATAGCCAGCAAGCTAAGTGCCCTGCTGAGCCCACCCCAAGTATGTGTGGACAGGAAAGGTAAGCCATCAAGTTTGTCTTAAGCCACTGAGTTTGGGAGGTATCAGTTGTGCAATTATGGGTGCCTGGCTCAGAAACAGATACAAGAAAGGGCTGCAGTTCAAGCTAAACATAAAAAGATACTAGAGGCATTTTCTTCAGGACTATATATAGCGTGGATGTTAGAGAATTCATCAAGAAGCAACTGGCAAGGCTAAAAGTGAGGAAAGAAAATTCAGAAGCAGAAAAAGAGCTCCATGGGAGGTGGCCTCAGAAGAGTCAGCCATGCTACTTCTGGGACATGTTGGAGGACCCAGCACGATGACCCTAAAGCCCTTGAAAGATGGCTTCTGAAAAGTCCTGAGCTGTTGGCTGGCTCCCATAGATTGCCTGTAATAAGATCTGGGATGACAAATTGAGCAGAGGACAGTTCAGTATGCAAGCAGAATGGAGAAGAACCAAGCCTAGCTGAGTTAGAAGAACTGGGCTTTGGTGTTTTGTTGTTGTCATTGTTGTTGTTGTTGTTGTTGTTGTTGTTGTTGTTGTTGTTCCCAGTCTTCCTGTCTTAGAGTATTTTTCCATTTTTGTAACAAAATGCCCAAGGCTGGGTACTTGTCTTAGTTAGGGTTTCTATTGCTGTGACAAACCTCCACGATGAAAAAGCAATTGGGGAGGAAAAGGTTTCTTCAGCTTACAATTTCACATCACTGTTTGTCACCAAAGGAAGTCAGGACAGGAACTCAATCAGGGCAGGATCCTGGAAGCAGAAGCTTATGCCAAATCTATGGAAGGTTGCTGATTACTGGCTTGCTTCCCTTATCTTGCTTATAGCCTGCTTATAAAACTCAGGACCACCAGCTCAAGGATGGCACCACCCACAATGGGCTGGGCACTCCCCACTGATCACTAATTGAGAAAATGCCTTACAGCTGGATCTCATGAGGCATTTCCTCAACCAAGGCTCCTTCCTCTCTAATGACTCTTGCTTGGATCAAGTTGACACATAGTCAACCAGTACAGTACCTTGTAGTCCTCTCAGTACTAGAGCATTGTATAGGGTCTGGTAAGGGCCCCTGGCTATATCACATCATGGTAAAGGACATGATGGTGGGAGTGTGCTGAAGAGGAAGCTCCTCCTTAGAGAAAGACAGGGAGTTAGAAAAAAAGAGCCTGTCTTGTTTTGTGTCATTTTTTTCTTTTTCATTCTAACTGCCATCCCATGAGAACTAACCAGAAAAGCCACCAATTCCTTCTGAAGGCAGTGTCCCAGTGGCATACTTACTTTGCACTAGGCTCAGTCTCCTAAGGGTTCTGTCACCTCTCAGGCAGCCATTCTGAGGGCCAAGTTTCTCACACAGCACCTTTGGGAGACACACTCCAACATACTCAGGCTATAGAACCCTCACTTGGTGAGTGGTTTTCAAAATGGAATGAGTTCTGAACCAAAGGCCAGATTATAAGATCTCGTGAAAATAAAAATTGATTCTGGAATCTAGCAGGCTCTCCAGCTAGAGGCAATGATGTCTACAAGGCCTTGCAAGCACAGCTCCACAGAGGTCTAAGCTTAGCATTGCTATGATTCTAAGAGAGGTGCATCTCAAACTTGCATGTGGGCTTCCCTGTGGTTGAGTCTAACGTCTACGAAACCCGGAAACTTGTGACTGGTATCAGCTGGAGAACACCCTCCATAAGACCAGCCAACTTCCTTTGACCCATTTAATTGTCTCTTATCATCATGAGTCATTCTGCTTTGGATAACTTGGTACCTAGAAGGTAGTAACTCTCCTTCTATGGCAATGGTCAATATGAACTTCATCTCTCACTGAGTGCCAAGGGCTAGTGTTCAAAGGTGATAAACCAATTGGCAAAGATTTCAACACTCAAGTTAGTGTTAAAGGATAAAGCAGCAGCACCTAAAAGAGGAAGGACTCAGGGAGTGCATGAGGCAGAGATGCTCGGTCTTCATGAGTATGGTGCATCTGCATAAGATAAATATGAAGAAGCTATTAAGAAATTAATAGAAGCTATTAGGGAAATGGATGGATCTGGAGAATATCATCCTGAGTGA
>NW_022196904.1:127552171-127554402 GCF_008632895.1 Mastomys coucha
AAAAAAAAAAAAAAAAAAGAAATGCCAAGGAAATGCCTGAGGAAAAAGAGGTGGGTATGTCCTACTATGGCAAAGGCTTGGGCCTCAGGGGTTTCATGAATTTGAGAGGAATGGAGAAAGAGATAGACAGACAGAGAGACAGGAACAGGGAGACAGAGACATAGAGAGGCAGAAACAGAGACAGAGACAGACAAAGAGGCAGAGGTTTCTCTGCAGTGAGGAAATGTGGGTGACTGGCCATGTGCAGTGAACCTGAGGGTGGGTTTCTGCTCTCTGCAGTCTGGGAAGGTGCTCAGATTTCAGGTGTTCTGGGCAGAGCAGCAACAGGAAGTTTAGCAGGCTTAGCCACTATGCTGCAATCCTCACTGGCCATGCCCAGATAGTGGACCCACGTGGACCCAGATTGTGGTCTCAGAAGTGTCAGTATACACTCTTATACAGGTTAAGATCGGGGTAAAGTCAGATTAAGTTACTGGCTGAAGTGACTCCCAAGTACTGTGTTGTCCCTGAGGTCACAGCGCAGGAGGGACATGATAACCTGGCTTGTTTAAGTTTATGATCCAGATGCCCCAGACTACAGAGGAGCTTGGTTACAGCCCTGAATGTATCCTCCTGTGAGGACTACGGCTTGCTCTACATCTACTGCTCAGAGGTGGCCCAATATCACCCTGTTACTTTGAGGAGTAAAAACATAACAACCAGAAGAGTCAAGTGTAGAGAAGAGTCCAGGTGAGGCCCAGAGCACAAAGAAGGAGATGAGCCTGTGGGGTTCTGTCAGTGCTATGAGGACAAGCTTTGAAAGCTCTCACCATGGACACAAACACACTGTGGGACCATCGGTGTCAATTACACCCAACAGGAACTAATCCTTCTGCTGAATGACTCAGGACCTTCTTGGCAAAGGACCTGAGCTGATGGAAGCCTGCCAGGCCTGAGTTCTTCTGGAGGGGCTCATTGGTATGACTGCCACCAGCCTGGGGTGCAGGAACCGTGACTCTGCCACAGGCTGGAAAATAGTCTGCAGAATGTAATTAAAGAGTCCAATGAGAGGAGGCACCAGAGCGATATTAATTACAGTATTTAATCCATTAGGTGGGGTTGCCTGGCCTAACCTCTTTAGAATTCTGAGTTTGTCTATGATTAATTATTTTGGGGAATAACAGCCAACATTATAGCTTGTTAATAGGCTTAAAATAATAAATTAAAAAAAATAAAACCCAAGGGTTGAAACCAGCTTTAGTTTCTCAAGTGCCTGCCTACCTCATGAGTTCCTTCCTTCCTCAATGCCCTTTTCCCCATTTAAGCATTTCACACCATCCATCCACATAGCAGTCCATGGTGGGCATATGAAGCTCAGCAGAGCCACTGGCTCATGCTCCCAAGGCAACCACCAGCCATACCACGCGTACACCAATTCTCCCCAGAAACCTACAGCTCAGGACTGGAGTGGGCCCTTCTGAAGAGCCGGATGTGATGGATTCCAGTCAGCTAGTAGTTAACTATTTAGTCCAGATACAGGACTGCCCAGTGCTAAACTGAAAACAATAAATGAAGAGCTGTGAGTAATAGGGGCCTGTGGGACACTTTCTCAGACCATAGAGGCAGGGCTGAGTGGGTTATAGAGGGACACACTGAACTCTATAAATGAGCTGAGCAGGAAGTCCCCATTGGATGGGCAGGTGGATGGCTCTGGACATCATGTGCCCAGTGTCTGGGTTACTCAGCTTCTTCTAAGCATACAGGCTGTACCTCTCCTCTTGGGGACATGCTGGGGACACAATGTCATCTTTGCTCCAGTGTTCTGTGTCCCCAGCATAATTAAAGATGGGGATCACACAGGAGTGTGAATTTAGTCCCAGGGATGCTGGCTGGTCTGAAAGAAACAATGGACTCTTCCAGTAAATGGAGTCTGAGGAGTCCCCAAGTCCCCTTAAGAACTGAGAATGGAGGATAGGCAAGCAGTACCCTCCCTCTCCTGGCTTTGCCTGGTAAGGTGGTAGAGCCCTAACTTTACTGGTTTCTAAGGCAGCAGCAGACTGGCAAGTGCATCCAAGTACTGGCCCAATAGGGGACTGAAGTGACATTGGTAAAAGGCAGCACACTCTTGCCTTTTCTACCCTCAGAAAGGATGTTTAAATTTTGGGATCTGGAGTGGTTTCCCCCACTTTTTTCTAGACCGTTCTAAACAGGAAGTTCTCTCTCTCCCTCTCCCTCTCCCCTCTTCCCTCTCC
>NW_022196904.1:127554536-127577389 GCF_008632895.1 Mastomys coucha
CTCTCCCTCTCCCTCTCCCTCTCTCTCTCTCTCTCTCTCTGTGCATGTGCATGCATGTGTGTGTGTGCATGTGTGTACACTCTGTCCAGCATAGCTACATATGTGGACCTCACTATATAGACAGGTAATTGAGATATAAGTCACATACCTCACAACTCACACATTTACAGCACACAATGAGTGACTGCTACTAGAGTAAGGGTCATGTGCCCATCACCACAAGCAGAGTCAGAAATTCCACACCTGAAAAGGAGCCCTAGGTCTTCCTTTGTCCACTTCCTCCCTTGTCACCTAGATGTAATCTTTTTTAAAAAACAAAACAAAACAACAACATCACCAAAACCTCACCTGTGTATGGTCTGGTCTACTAAACACCTATTCTAGATGTTTAAGGAAACAGTCCTAGAATATAGAATATATGAGCTATGACAACTTTCTTTCAGTTCTTTCCGTTGCCTGTCTATGTTGAAGCATGCATGGGTCCTCATTTTTTTTTTTTTTAGGCTGCTGAATAGTATCCAGACCACATGTAATATATCCACTCATGAGTTGATGGGCATTGGGTTGCTTTTGTGATCCTGTGGAATGCACATGTGTTTGCACATCTCTTGGATTTGTACCTAGGAATGGACCTCCTGAATCGCAAGGTAACCCTGTCAACTATAGAGGAGCTGCCTGGCTCCCTCGTGAGGGCTCTGCTAGCTTGCAATCCCACTGAGATGGATGGGGCAGCTTTGATTTTTACCAATGACATATCACTATGCACTTTTTTCCTTTTCATGCTAATAGGGTATGGTGATTTGAATGAGAAATATTCCCCATCCCATGGTCTTTTGACATTTGAGGGTTTGATTCCTAGTTGGTGGCTGTTTGGGGAGGTTTAATGCGGTTTAGGTTTAGCCTTGCTAAAGGAAGTACATCACTGGGGACAGGCTTCCAGTTTGCTCTCTCTGCTTTGTGCTTGTATTTGAAGGTGTGAGTTCTCAGTGTCCTGCTCTTGCCCCATGCCTGCTGCTTGCTGCCATGGCTCCCTGACACAATGGACTCTTATCCCTCTGAAAACACAAGCGCAATAAACTCTTCTATAAGTTGCCTTGGTCAGGGTATTTTATCACAACAGCAGAAAAGTAACAAATACAAAGGGTGAGAATGGAGTCTTACTGTGGTGTCAATGTCACTTTCCTGATGGCTAATAATGTTCAGGATTTCCTTCTGTGCCCACCTGCCATTGAATTCCTTGGCCATTTTTTTAAGCTGTTTTGTTTTGTTTTGTTTTGTTTTGTTTTGTTTTGTTGGGGTTTTGTTTTGTTTGTTTTTAAGCTGGTTTCTTGTCTTGCCTGGGCATGTTTACAAGTGCACATGAATCTTTCATAAACTTCCTGACATATTGGTGGAAGAGTAGCCATACCAGGTCCACAGTATACAGCTAACCCCACAAATACATGCAAGCTTCTGTGAGAATCCTGGCATGAGCTTCCTGGAATCCTTACCCTGCCCTGCCCTGCCCTCCACAGCCACTCTCCATAGCATAACCATCTCCACTCTCTATGCCAGAGAGCCTCTTTCTGTTACTTCTTTCCCCAGATGTCACCTGAGAAAAATGAGTACAATAAAAATTATAGCTTACTCGATAAAATTATAAAGATGTTTGAATGTAGTTGGGATCCACTTGATACAATGTGGGCATTAAATATGCAAGTGGGAGTGTCACAGAAACATCTTGGCATGTGAGTCTGGAGTCAGGGAAGTGGTCAGGCTGAACAGAATTCATGGGACAGTGACTGGGGCTGTGAGACTGGGTAGCTTTGGCAGCTGACTTGTGGTAGTAGAGTGTGGACTTGGAAAGGGGACCTCAGGACTGAGCCTGGTCAGATTGTTTAGAGACAAGAGAAGATACAGCTCAGGACATAGGGTACTCCATATAACAAAGTGGGGCTAACCTGACTGGGCATGGTGCAGGAGAGTAGTATGATGAGAGAAAATGATGAATGCTGTCAAACACTGACAAAGGTTCAGTCATAGCGACACAGGAGATATATACTTCTCAGATATGGAAAAGCACAGTTGCTGGTGACCTTGACAGGAACAGTATCAAGGCTGCGGATGTACTCACATTTGCCAGAATTGAGTCCAAAAGAAATGAGGAGGAGAGAGATTCGATTGGCAAGTATATACATTTATTGGGATGAATCTTGTTTAAAGAAGGGAGGGAGTGCTGATATCCACTCGGGGTCAGAAATGCCACTCAGCTCCGTGTGAACAGAGCCCAGCTTGCTCAGGAATCAATGCATCCTTCCTGGTAGAGTGGCATCTTGGAGATCACCTTTGGCTCCACACTGCATTTCCCTCACACCCAAACGCTCTGCTAACAAGCCTGCTGCCTGTACCTTTAAATGAGGTTGGTCCAGATCCGACTTCTACACAGCATCCTCCACCATCTGCTTTGTCCAGGCCTTTAGCATCTCTCTCCCACCTGGATAGTCACTATGGTGCTTCCCGGCTCAGGTGGCTGGCCAAGAACTAATAAATGCACATCCAAATGGCATATAGTGCAAAGTTCTCACAGAGATAATACAATATAATACTCTCTTCCTACAGCCACCTTGCCTCTATTTGATGTCTGGCTGACAAAGAGTCTTGACCCAGATGTATTGCAGAGGTATAACAGCTGCTGCCCTTACCATAAACATGCAAGACTGTGTCTCCTGGCTCTCAGAGTGAGGTGCTTTCAGAGCAGAGATTAAGATTTGCCCAAGTCCCAAGTTGGACTAAGCCCAAAAGTGTCCTGCCCTGTAAAGACTTTGTTTGTTATGAACCCCTAAGGACATCCAGGCCAGCTCCTGACAGGGCTGATTATCTCTAGGGAAGATCGGAGCTAGGGATCTAGTCCACTGATGTAGGTAATCATCTCCTCTTGGAAATAGGTGGCCTCCTTGCACTCACTTCAGATTGTCCAGAATCTTATCCAGAAATGGCTCATGAGTAGGGAGTGGTTGACTGACTTAATGAGGAGGCAAGATAGGAAACTACTATCAAAGAAAAGTCAGATCTTCTCTCTATTTTCTTCAGAAAAGCCCATTATCTTAAACAGATATAAAAGCAATGTTCTGCCACATTAGGAGACACCACTCCGTTGGAGGAAGGAACAGAAGGGAAGCCAGGGGGCTTAGGAGAGGCACTGATGGGTTCACCATTGATGCCATCTAGACCCCAGAAATCAGCTTCTCCTCAGGTCTTAGGTGTTGTCTACAGCCACCTAAGGATGGTCACTTCTCCCATGGACACAAACACACCAGATCCTGGCAGTAGAAGTGTATTCCTTCTTTCAGAGATTTTCACAATCTCTTTTCTTTCTAGAAAAGTCTCAGCTGCTTTCCTTATGACTGTACACACTGCCATATGGTGCAGGGCTCCAGTTAAAGCAGAATATGGTTCCATCCGGCTGCCTCCCCTGGCTCAATTTGGCTCAGAGCTGTACCTGCATGCCTGTGTGCGCACACGGGCTCTGCACATGAACAGCTTGTGGATACAAAGGCTCAAATCCTGGCCTCTCTTTTCCAAACCATCACAAAAGAATCAAAACATCAACCTATCAACCTGGCAAATAAAAATGTAAGGGACAGAAAGCAATGCTCAGCACTTACTCCGAGAATGGATCAAACAGAGGTCTCTCTGCTTCTATAAACAGTCCACACCCACTAAGCACCCAGAAACAGGGAGCAGACACCACTTAGACCTGGCTGGGTTTCTGGGAAAGCAACCGGACTGTGGAGGTTTGAATGAGGTCCCCCATCGTCTCAGGCATTTGAATACTTGCTCCCCAGTGGATGGCTGTTTAGGCAGGATTACTAGGTGTGGCCTTACTGAAGAACTATGTCTCTGGGCAGACTTAGAGGTTTCACATGCCATTTTGAGTTAGCTCTCTCTGCTTCTGTGTTCAGGTGGTGATGTGAGCTTTCTGCTATTATTCCTGCCACCTGCTGCCATGTGAGCCTGCCAGGAAAATGATAAACTCTTATCCCTGTAAAACTCTAAACCCAAACAAGTCCTTCTTTCTTAACTTGCCTTGGTATGGCTGTTTGTATAACAATGGTCCTCACAGGCTCACAGACTTGAATGCTTGACCTTTTAAGGTGGTGTTACTTGACAGGGATTAGGAGGTGTGCCTTTGTTGGAGGAAGTGTGTCCCTGAGGTTAGGCTTTGGAGTTTCAAATGCTCAAGCCAGGCCCAGTGTCTCTTTTTCCTCCTGCTACCTTCTAACCCAAAATATAGAACTCTTGGCTACCTCTTCAGTACAAAGTCTTCCTGCATATGGCCATGCTTTCCATCATGACAATAATGGACTAAACCCCAGAAACTGTAAGCCAGCCCCAATTAAATGTTTCCTTTTTAAGTGATGCTGTGGTCATGTTCTGTCTTCACAGCAATAGAATACTGACTAAGAGACTTGGCCATGTTTTATTAAAGCAACAGAAAAGGAACTAATATGAGGGTGTAAAAGTAATGAACACATTGGCCATGTATTAGTTAAGATAATGGGATGGATGAGGGCTGGGAAAAGCTGAGGCAGCCCACCAGAGCCCACCTGCCCCTGTGTGCCACTATATTCTACAGACATCCTGGAGGACTACCGTGATGACTGACGGGGCTTCTTGATGGAATCTCCAGCCCATCATTTTAAAGGGGCTAAATTTGTTTCTCTGTTGCTCTGGTAAAATACCCCAACCAAGCAATTGAAGAGAGAAAAGGCTCATATTCAACTCATAGGCCAGGACACTATCCATCTTGATGGGGAAGTCAAGACAATAAGGTTTGAATCACCTGGTCACTTTACATCCTCAATCAGGAAGCAGAAGACCTAAATACCATTCACCTCAATTAACCTAATCAACATAATCCCTCACAGACCGTGTGGCCATAGATTCAGCAATTCCTCAAGGCATGGGGAGGGTCTTGTCTCCTAGGAGAATCCAGATCCTGTCAAGCTGATGATTAGCCATTACAAGGATGAAATACATGTGCAGAATCTAGCAGAACATACCCTCCCCATTACTCACATGCTGCCTGTCCACCTTAACTCACGTAAGGCTAATGGAGTTGAAGCTACTTTAATTTCTAATCTGTGCTGTCATTCCACTGTGTCCAAGTGAGAACTCATAGCAATACCTGGGGAATTAATGACGTAATGAAAAGGAAATCAGCAGCCAGAAAAGATGCTGATAGTTTGCCAACTGCTGACCTAGAGGCCATCTTCCCCAGGAACCTGTCATGGCTGTGACAGGACAAACTGCCCCCAAATTAGTCTGACACTCTGCATATATTCCTGGCTGTTCCTTGATTCAGAGCCAGATTGAGGCTTCAGCTGGGAGAAGCGGAAGGAAGTGTCAACTCAAAGACTGCAAGAGGATGAGAAGCTAGCCCCAGATCCCCTGTCACCACTCCTAATGAGAGCAGCAAGTCAAGAGAGAAAGAGAGAGAGAGAGAGAGAGAGAGAGAGAGAGAGAGAGAGAGAGAGAGAGAGACTGACTTATGAGTGAGTCCCAGAAACTTATGCTCTGAGCTCAAGGCCTCAGGTGTCAAAGTGGCACTCAGTCCTTACTGAATACTCCTGGTTCTTAGGACTAAGACAATGAAAATATGGAACTCTGCCAGCTGAGTAGCCCAAGCCCCAATCTGAGTCCATTTAGTTATACAAAGCTGCAAACTTTCTAGTACATTCCATTTCCCACTCTTGGTTCTCAGTTTCCACTTATGTCCCATGTTACTTTCAGGGAAATTGAGGCCCTACTCTGGACAGACCAGAGCCCTAAAGTGAGCTCCCTTCAGTCCACTGGCTCAGATACAAACTTGACCACAAGATAAGGAGTCTACAGGAAGGACTCATGCCTGCACAGCTCTCCAGTCCTGCAGAAGGGTTAGCAACTTTCTCTCCAAGGCCCTGCTTAACAGCCCCTAAAACATTTTGTCCTGTGCTCTGGTCCAACCCTCACAGCATCCCCCCCTAGCACAACCTTCACACTCCTCTGTTGAGCGAAGGTAGAGGCATCACACCTTGGATCACCACAGTGAGTACTGCCTCTCATTAAAACCCAGTTATCTTCCCCTCCTCTACTTCCACCAAAATCAACTAAATAATAATAAAAAAAATCCCATAGATTAGATGAAATACTGTGAAAATTGGATTTGTAGTGGGCATTAACATAAAAAACTTAATAAGCTAATTCCAAGGAAATGTGCATAACAATTAACAAAAGGGTGGGAGAGAAGAGACTGCTCATCATTGGAAGAACTTTGAATGGCCAGAAGGTAGGGGCAAAGGCAGGCAGCATCTCCCACCATCAGGGAGTGGATATCAAGACTACTGTGAGACAGAGTAGCCTGCTATAGTGGCACTGGTGGAGAAGAGAGAACACAGGCTCCATGAATCACTTGATCACCCTTACTCACTGATGGCAGGAGCAGAAGTCCATGGGGCCAGGATAAACAACAGCATGTAGGGTTCAGAAGAAGTAAAGAAAGAACTGGCATATGACCCAGACTTCCCTTTTCTGGGTGTACAACCAAATGAATGAAGTGGTCACCTTTTAAAGAAATCCCTGTTCCTTGTAGCATTGTTCCCAAGAGTCAAAATATAATGACAAGATATTCAATGAATGACTGAAGACACTGATGTATACATAGAAGATATTATACTGGATGAAATAAACCAGGCACAGAGAGAAAAGTGTGATGTGATGTTATCACATGAGAAATCTAGTAAAAAATAAATTGAAAAATTAGTCAGAGGGGAGCATTAACAGTAGCTTTATGCAGGATAAAGTTTAAAGATCAAACATGTGGCTAAAGATGGCTCAGTGGTTTAAAGTGCTTATTGTTCTTGCAGAGGACCTGGGTTTGGTTCCCAGCATCCAAAAGTGGCTTATATATGTTTGAAATTGAAGTTCTGGGCAATCTAATGCCCTCTTCTAGCCTCTGAGGGTTCCTGCACATATGTAGTAAATATAAACGTACATAGGTTCATACACATACAGGTAGGTAAAATAAAAATGTAAGTAGGTAAATAGATAGATAGATAGATAGATAGATAGATAGATAGATAGATGATAAATCTTTAAATACCAAATATATAGGGTGACCTTACCACTAACAAGGATGATAGTTGATCTTGAGATTATAAAACAAATCAGGTACACCCATATGGATGTCTACTTGGTTAGCTACAGTAACCATTCCACTATCTACATATCTCATAATTCATGTCACATGGTTTAAGTACAGACAGTAAAACATAAGGCAGAACTTTTGAGTGAGTGAGTCTATGTTAAGCATCAGAGATTAAGATGCAGGAAGTGCAGGCCTCCATCAGCAGCCTTAGACAGGCAGAGCGAGATACCCAATGGAAGTGGATAGCTGTTGGAACAGAGGGCTGAGGTGTCCTGAACAGCCCTGGGCAAAGAAGGTGGGCTTGAATCCTGCTATAGAGTAAGGCCTGCTTGTTTAAGAACATCTGCATAGCACAGCTAGACATTAAAGGAAGGAGGAGCCCAGGAGTAACCTCATACCACTAAATTCTACAAGAAATGCATAAATGCCACAGGAAGGAGAAATTTCTGGAAACTGACTCAGAGACAAAAAACTTGACACCTGAGTCAGTAATAAACTCCATGAAATCATTAAAAAAATTTCAACAAATTAAAAAATCAAAGTAAATGGACAAAAGAGCCCTGACTTCAAGAAACAGATCCTTGGTACCAAGATTCTTTCAAAGTAAATGAATAACATCTATGGCTGCCTAGGAGACACTGGACACAGGCATCATGGGATACTGTAGCCCCATTATAAGGCACTTCCAGCAGAGATGAGGCCATAGAAACATCCATGGTTGCCTCTGGGCAGGAGCAGACTGACACCTGGTATGGACAAGTTTTCCTTTCAGGGAAGGAAATGGTGCTGGGATAAGGCAGCTGGATGCTCATAGCACAGCAGACTTACTAAATGCCAGAACCGTACAACATAAGATGGAAGTGTGCTTCATTTTACATCTTGAGGTTTTCTGTTTGATAACTCAAATCATGAGTACATTAGTTTCCCCCAGAGACTAGGGTAGACACATTTGGAATCTACAAGGGATGAGCATCTGCATGGCTATGAGAGAGATTCCTTTTCACAGAGCCCACTCATCCCTCAGGTGACTATCATTTTCCCTGCAGATGGCCCATCACCAGGCCCCAGAGCTCTGACACCCTATAGCATGCTTGAACTGCCTCCAGGATCAACGTCCCCTTAGACACATACCAGAAGATCGTATCATTAACAAATGGTTGTGAGCCACCATGTGGTTGCTGGGAATTGAACTCAGAACCTCTGGAAGAGCAGTCAGTGTTCTTAACCACTGAGCCATCTCTCCAGCCCCAGGAGTGTACTCTTTATTTTGGTCCTACAAGGAAATGGATAACAATGCTGGCTCTCACTCCAGGGTCTCTCTGCTGAACACTTAATATATGTACCAGCTACTAGGAGGTGAGAGGCCTTAGCTGTGTCCATTCAGCAGAGAGTTATTGACAGACAGCTCTTCAAGGTCGGTTATATGTAGTGGAAAGAAACATGTGAACCTGACATTTGAGGGGGCGGTAGAGGGGAGAAAACTAAGCAAATATCAATACCTAAGGTCATTCCTGGCCATGATAATTGTCTCAAAGTCAGCATACAAGAAAGTGAAGGAGGTTATTCCAGAGGGCACCGTGGAACGGGGATCTCGGGTCATCTCTCCAATCACCAATGTCTTAGTGGTGAACAACCGGCCATATGTGGCACTGAGAGGGTGAGAGAATAGCACTCTCAAGAGAAGTAGCCTGTACAAGGACCCTGAGGCAGCCAGGGGGATTGCTGTGCTTAAGGTAAGAAGAGTACAAGAGAGGCAACATCCTAAGCTGGCCACAGACAGAGTGGGGTAGGGGTCCAGCCTAAGCCATTGAGCCCGTTGCTTGGCCTATGGAGGTGTACTTGCTGCTCTGAGGCACCCTGCAACAGTTTACTTACTAGAAGACTAGGGAAGGAAAGGGGCTCTGCCTTCTCTGTAATACATAGCATATTGAGATCTATTATGAAAAACACAAGAGCCTGTGGAAACATAGGACATCAGGTTGAGAGGGTTCCAGAATGAGGCCACGGGAATGCTGAAGGTGGATGGGTTATTTCAAGGGACCTGGAAAAGGCCCTTAGGAGGGGCACCAGCAGAGTGTGGTCAGAAACAAAGAAAGAAAGAAATCATCACTGCCCAGCTGTTCTGTGGCAACAAGGCATGTTAAATTTAAACCAATAAATAGTTCTGGAAGCAAGAGAACTCAAAAGCATTTGAGCGAGCATTTCTCAAAAGGAAGGTGGCGGTGCTCTGTGGCATTTCTGAAAGTGTCCCCAATGTCCTCCCAAGCATAGGGCATCTCTGCAACCTGTGTGAACAGGTGATCTGCTAGCATGAGATTTAGGAACACACTAAAAACACAGTCACAGAAGAATGCATAAATGTGGCTTGTTTCTGTTAAATTCAGCAGAGCCCCACTAAGCAGCGTGCAGCCTGGCCAGGGCTGACACATCTGCAAGAGGAAAAGGCATTGCACGAGCTGCAGAGGAAATGACTGCAGGGAGGTTCATTACCTCTGGAATGGAAGGGGCCAGGTGGAGAGAGATCAATGGCTGTGTCCTGCCTGCCCCCTTTAAGGGAGGCAGCAAATGTCTTCAGCACTAAAGTCCTTTGGGGTGAGGATATATTTCCAGTTTCCTTTTCAAAGACAGAGTGGGTAGGATATCATGGTGGAGACAGCAAATGCAACCCCCAAAGTGTGAAAACTCCTGGGGTAGGTGGTGGGAATGGGAGGTTCTGGGGGAGTGATGCTAAAAGGTGGGCAATATGGTGTGGGGGACTCCCACTGCACAAGCTGTCAACAGGATTCCCACAGAGGCAGTTCTACCTCTCCGTGCCCCTGCTTTTAGTAGGAATGCAGGCTCAAGGCATTCTTATAGAGCTCCGTATCAGAGATAATAAATACTCAGAGCCTTCGGCTTGCTTGTTTACATTCAATCATGATCCCCTCTAGGCAGGGAGACCTCCAGGTGCCAGGCACTTGGGAGTCTCAGTAATTATATTGCTACAGGGTTTTTGAGTTTTTGTCTCTGGAAATCTCTAAAACCATAGTATGTATTGTGACACTTTTTATTATAGTAGAGGAAGGAATAATCCATGTAGTTAAAAATAATAATAAAATAAAAGAGGGACCAACTTTACCCTAAGCGGGTGGCTCTCTGTAGTCAGAAGTAGCCTAGCAGCTGTGGACTTCCCTAATGAGAGAGCTGCCATCACTTGAAAGGCCGTGGGCAACCCTGATGCCCTGGGAGTTCTCGGACTTGGTATGTGGCTTAGCTGGCAAGTCACTGGGAGACAAAGAAAATCGTCACTGCCCAGCTGTTCTGAGGCAAGAAGGCATGCTAAATTTAAACCAATAAATAGTTCTGGAAGCGAGAGAACAGGTGGCGAATGGTCTCTGCGGCAGATGGTACTTTCTAATATTTGTATCTGATTGTAATTGGAGATACTAGAGACAGTGTCTCCATGCTCCCATATCACCTTCCTCACTTGAGAGCCTTGGAAAGGGTGGGTCCCACTTTAAAAATAAACTCTATTATTCTTTGAAGAAAAGCCATTTTCAGATACTTCATCTGATGGGGAGGGCATCAGGTACCTGGCTCGCTTTTCCTAGAAAAGGTCTGAGTAAAACTTGGCCCAATGACTGCAGGCCAGGCCAGTCCATTTTGGAAACACCAGAAAAGCATGACTGCTCTGCTCCACATCCTCTGCCTCTCTTTTTGTCTTTGACACCCAGACTGTCCTACCATTGAGACAAGGATGTGATGCCCAAGACCTCTGTTCCCCTGCATATGTTTCTTTTATAATCTGAAATCCTGAGGAACAGTGAAAAGTGAGCTAAAATGTGTTGACAGGAAGGTCCCTGTTCTGTTCTCCTTTCCTGGTGGCTCAAGCCACCAGCCTGCACTGTCAGCTGAACAGACAAGTCTCCAAATGAGCCTGCTCCTACTCCAAACTGTCCTCTGTGCCAAGGGCGGACTCAGGGGCAGGTGAGTAACCAACAGTATTAGATTCCACAGATGGACAGAGCAGCTCTTCTCTACCCAACAAGGACCCAACAGGATGCTGTATCAGGGATGTTACTGAGTCCACAGATCCACATCCATATCCTATTCTTCACTGAGGAGTACAGGATAGACAGGCAGTCCAGAAGAGGGACAAGTTCCACAGGTGTCTGGCCTGTGGAGAGCAGCCACAGGCCTTGGCTGTGCACATTACACATCAAAGGAGACAGCCTCATTATAACTGAGCTAGGAGCTGGCCCCTGGCTCTTTGCATACAGGTTTAGAACTCCACACACACTAGGGCTACAGACTTAGTATAACTCCTCTGGCGTACTTCTCAACACAGAAATATTTCCTTCCAGTGCTTCCGACTAATGGAACACACACACACACACACACACACACACACACACACACACACACACACTGTCCTCCCTGCCCAGCAGAGCTTATTCATGTTGCCCCAGTACAAGGTCTTACAGGTTTCTTAAATGATACTCTAATTTAAAATAAGGGTTTTATATGGAGGTAAGACATGGGGCTGTCATAAAGATTGCAGGGCCCAGCCCCTACACACATGCTGACATAACCAAAATCCATTCCCAGTGGTTGTGTGATATCCCAAAGAGGCAAAATTGTCCTCAGTTGAACCTCATTAACCCAAACTGTATGAAGCCTTTGGGGCATCTGGCTTTTTACATCAAGCAATAGGCAGACTCATCATCTCAAATGGGAATTACCCTTCCATCATGCAGTTTGTTCACTGCAGATATACCAAAGAACACAGACTGCAGACAGGCTTGCATGAGCAACATACTGTATCAGACCTTCCTCCCCTGTCCATCTAAGCCTGTCTCCTTCACCTCACTAAACACTGAACCCATTAAGGCCTTTGTCTTCCTCCGGATCCCAGCCTGGTTCATCATTTGCAGGAGTGTCTGGAATTTCCTGGCAAATTTCCAAGTCCTCTGAGAAGTCTGTCCCTTCACTTCACTCATTTCATGGACTCCTGAAAGTAGCTTAGAAACAGGTCTGCAGCTCAATGGCTGTCTTAGTTAGTGTTTGTATTGCTGTCATCTCTCTCTCTCTCTCTCTCTCTCTCTCTCTCTCTCTCTCTCTCTATCTATCTATCTATCTATCTATCTATCTATCTATCTATCTACCAAAAATAAGTAACTTGGATAGGAAAAGGGTTATTTCATTTTACAACTCCCAGATTACAGTCCATCACTGAAGGAGTCAGGGCAGGAACTGAAGCACAAACCATCTCGGGGTGCTGCATCCTCTCTCGCTCCCCATAGCTTGCTCAGCCTGTTTTCTTATAACACCCAGTACTACCAGCCCATGTGTGCCACTGCCCACAGTGAACTGAGACCCCTGTACACCAATCATCAATTATAGAAATGCACCACAGGCTTGTGCACTGGCCAGTCTGGTGGGGACATTTTCTCAATTGAGCTTCCCTTTTCCAAAACGACTTGAGCTTCTGCCAAGTTTGCTTAAAACTAACCAGAGCAATGGGCAAGTTATGAATCCTTCCAGCCCTTTTGGAAGTTCAAAGGACACTTGATGTGGCTTTTTTTTTCCACAAGAACTATACCCAGCACCCTTCAATGGCCTCTTGTGCCCAGTTAGACAAGAGACTCAGGCCAACAAAAGCAGGTGGCCACACCTCCCAAAGAAGTCCTGGCTTGGCTACTCCTGGATTTCACTAGAGCTGGAAGGAAAGCCAGCAGACAGTACAGTATCTGGTTTCAAGATAAATTTCATAAGCACCAGTGGATTGAGGGGTTTTAGCCCACAGCTTCACACAGCAGGAATGTGGGCTTCAAACGCAGATTGCTCAAGGGCTGGTTCACTAGCACACTGGAATGGAATACAGATTTCATTCTGGGCCAACAAGTGTGCTACTGGTCAGCTAGTCTGTGAGGCTGGTAGAGGAACACAGAGGCCAGTTGGAAAAGACTGTGTTAGATTCACCAGAAAGAAAACCAATAACTGAGGGCACACTATAAACCTGGAACATTGGAACATTGCCTTGTATGCATGTGAGAGAACACGTGTGTGCATACATGCATACATATGCTTATATGTGCATATATGTGCTTGCTCTCATCTAGTGATATGTTCCCTGTTATTGAGAGTGTAGCAAATAACGACATGGTTAAACATCCCTTATCTAAAGTGCTTGGGATGCAAACTGCATTGTCTTTGGAATATTTCCAGATCTTGGAATATTTACATATACATAATAAGACACCAAGTCTAAACACAAATTTGTTCATTTTCTATAATATGTACACAGGCTTGAGTTGATTTTACATAATGTTTTAAACAATTGTATGCATAAATAAAGTTTTCTAAAGTGGAATTTTCTGACCTCTGGTGTCGAATCAGTGCTGAGAATTTCTGGCTTTGGGTTTGTTGATACAGGATTCTCAGTCTGTCTCCTGCAGACTTACTGTATAAACTCTGCCACAGCGCATGACCAACTCTCAAAAGCAACTAAGATTCAGGGATGGGAGATTTACTCTATGGCATTCCAAGTTAACATTGCTATCACGTTTGAAGAAACCAGCATTGCACAGGACACGGGGCACACTGATTTCAGTCAACAAATACAATACAGAAAGCGGCAAGCACATCACATGAACACATCAGATAATGTGGCCAGTCAGAGACCCATTCCACAACTCAAGAACCCACACCTCTGGACCTCTGCACTCCAGGATGATGAGATACCTCAAGTTCATCCTCTCTAATTCTCCAAAAAGGCTCAGTACCCTGAGGACCAGTGGTTCAGGGGCCATCATGCCTCTTGTTCCCTGCCCCTGTCAGATGGACAGGACTTCCCATATGCCTACAGTACTATCTCAAATCCTAGGCAGGATTAAGGAGAGTGGTGTCCAGCTTAGCAGTGGGACTTGGTATATCACTAGCTAGGTCAGTGCTCTTCTTGGGTGAGTTACCCTTGCTCTCTGACATGTGTCACACAAGGAAATGACTGAGATCCCAGGGTCATGAATTATCTACGTGAGTTGTAAAAGGGTCTTTACAAAAAAGCCACATGGGCACAATCAAGCCATGCTTCATGGAGTCCATGTGAATTTGTATAGTTTGACATTGAGCAAGTCCCGCACAATCTCAACTGAATACCCTCCCATACTGGATCTAGCCTCCAATAACCCACAGCATGTGTCCAAAGACAGTGACCAAGACACTGAGACCCGTGTCTAAAGACAGTGACCAAGACACTGAGACCCTTGGCCCAGCTGGCCCTTCTTCTCCTGCTCAATTCTGGGAGCAATTATGGCCTTTCCAGTTGGCACAATGTTCCTACCTGAAAATGGGGCAGTCCGGAAGGGGATTCTGATGGGAGTCAATGTCAGGAAATGACACGGCTGCATGATGGAGGGGGTCAGGTCCCGGAGTTCCTCAGGGTCTACAGAGACCATGGCAGTAGCTGCAGCAGCTGTGGCAGCAGTGATGGTGATGGTGGGGCCTCTGCTAATTGGCTTAAGGCTGTCATGGCAACCACCTGTGGGAGAAAGACCAAGGTCAGCACTTTGACACACACATCCATTTCAGGTAACAGTACACTCAAAACAAAACAGGTGAAAGTAACACTGCTCCCTTCAAGGACATCCTGTACTGGTTAGCATTGTCCCCAAAGAGAATCTTATCCTTCAACATATACACTTCACTGTGTGATGGTCAGAGTGCCACATTACTGAAGTCACCAAGGAAGAGCCAAGACATGTGCACCATAAAGGAAAATAGAGGCACTGTGGTACGCATGTGTGATATGGATCATCTGAAGTGACCTTGAGGATGATACTAAGAGAATCAAGAAGGGGAGGCTCTGCAAAAAGGAGTGATAGTGGGCCAGGGTGGGAGGAGTTCCAAAGCACTGGGACTCAGGATGCTGACCACTTGTTCCAATCCAGCAGAGAAATCAGCACCCACTCAGCTCTCCCAGATGATCCTAATACAGAATCTAGGGATGATAGCAAGGTGACTGACAGTAAGTAATTCAGGCTGCAAACTCACTTTTAAACATCAACCTTACACCCGTACAACCAATCATCTTTAGCAGCTGACAAGATGCTAAGCAATGACCAAATGGAATGCCTGCTTTCCTGAGATCTTTCCAAAAGGAAGCGTACAGTGAACACACTTCTCCAAAGTTGGTTTTATGATATAAGTTGATGGGTATAAGTTAAGGGAGATGGACCAATGAGTGGGTCTTTATTGAGGGGCAATCTTTATTGAGGTGAGGACCCATGGCACAGTTATTTTGGAATGGGAGAATGAAGCATGCTGGACCCTGGGAAGAAGGACCAGAAAGTGTTCAAGTTCTGGGATAGATGCTGCCCCCACATGGTGCAGGAGCTTTGAGGAAACTGAGAAGAAGAGTGGAATAGAGCAACGTGCTTGGCACAGGCTAGGCAGATGGACACACGTGAGGATGACAAGGTTTGCTGCAAGTGGGCAGGTTCACTCAGCGGGAGAAAGATCTGCTTTCCTCTCATGGTCCCATTCTGGCTGCCTTCTGTATATAAACAATCAGGGAATGGGGTTGAGTTCTAAACAGGCTCAGAGACAGGGTGTTGAATATGAACCTCAAGGGAGGCAGCCACAAGGGAGACAGAGATCTGAAGGCAACCAAGAAAGTATGGAATATTATAAAATCAGATTTTAAAAAAATAGCCATAGGAGGGGAAATAAGGTCCTCACTGCACATGTCCAGGTGGCAAAAATCATAGTTGATTTTCTCTCCCTGTCTTTCCACATTTACAAATCCCCTAAGAGGGATACAGACCATCTTTTAAAATTACACATACAGAGCAATTAAGCAGGACCTACTGTGCTCCCCCAAATCCCTCCATAATTCCCTTGTCATTACCACTGTCCCCAGAGGGCTGCATGTCACCAACCATCAGCTCAGAGTGACACACTGTTAACTAAAGGCCAGCTTCCCTTCCACGAATTCTTTTCTGGTATACACCCTATGGATTGTGACAGATGTAAGATGTATTCACATAGCATCCAATACAAGAGTTTAACAACAGGCAGCTGCTCCACCTGCCCCTACTGTTCCAACCCACCCCCACCAACACACACACACACACACACACACACACACACACACACACAAGCACACACACCAACACACCCAGCCTGATCCCAAAACAGTAAAGTCAGACCTTTTGCAGAGCATCATGTAACTGCAGGCCTCGTTGTGCAACCCTTTCAGTGCCTTTGCCTCTGCTCAGTGAGCTGCATTGCAGTTCCCTTCCTATCTTTGTTATGACTCAATAGCACATTTCTTTTTATCATTGAATAATATTTCATTATAAAAAAGTACCACCGTTAATTTCCCCCTCGCCTGCTGAAGGGTGTTTTGGCTGCTTCCAGGTTTTGACAATTATGCCCAAGGCTGCTATAAGCATCTGCACACAGACTTTCTCGTGGGCATGCTTTTGAGTTCCTTTGGGTAAACCGCACAGTGTAATTGATGGGGCATGTGGCACGGAGGCATCGGTTTTGTTTGTTTTTAATTTTCAGACATGTGTATGCTATGTGTGCACGGTCCTGTGTGTTCGTGCAGGCAGGCATGTGACAGGGCACACATGTAGAGGACAGAAGATAGCCTTAGGCATCACCCTTCCATCTTCCTCCTAATCTCTTGGTTGCTATTGTGTATGCCAGACTGCTGGCCCAGAAGATTCCAGAGTTTCTCCTGCCTCCATCTCCCATCTCACCATAGGAGTTCTGAGATTACAGACACATGCTTCCACATCCAGCCTCACAGGAATTCGAGGGATCAAACTCTGGTCCTCAGTGGGGTAATTGCCTTGTGGGGTAATTAGTGCACAGAGGCACCTCTCCAGTCCATGCTCAGCCTTTAAGGAAACCTCCAGATCATCTTTGTTCCCCACCCAGTGAGTGAGCACCCTAGCTGCCCACAACCTTGCATATGCTCTGTGTCATCTGTGTTCTGGGTCTGATCCTTTCTGCTCTGCATGTAATAGACTACCAGTGTTGTCATACACACGTTTGAAGTCAGCGCTATTAAGAATGTACCACATTCATGATAGAATCACACCACGGACAACTGGTGAAATGGAGCAAGGGTCCTGTTCCCCACTGAGGCCTGTGCCCTTCTCTCTGCTAGAAGTCCGAATGAAATGGGAATGCATCATGATGCCCCTGTGTGTTTGCCTTTATCATAATGAGTTACATAATCAACAGATTCAGTCCCATGTAGCTTCCAATAACCAATGAATCAGGACACTTCAAGAACAGAGTACGGCCTATGTGTGCCATATTCACATCTTCACCCTGGTCATAGGTGCTCCTTGTTAGAAGTAGCCTCCCTGTTACAAGGTGCTCCCTGTGAGAAGTAGCCATGTGTAAACAGCTGAGCCAACATATCATTTTATTCCAGCCACCATAAAACAGTGCTGGGGGCCAAAACACTGTCAGAACCTTGGGAATGGAAGGTCAGCTAACAAGGACATCTTGAATGTTCTGATGGTTCATCATGAGTCAGGAACTTCTCAGAGCATAGGGACACCATACTTAGGGGACCGTGCGATCATGTCTCCCCTTTATGAGACAGAGTCAGGATTCACGATCTCAGCCGTGTGCCACCTGGTGAAGTTTCTGAAATAAACTTGCTCTATTCTTTGAGATGAAAGTGACCTTGAATAATGAAAGAGAAAGTTACCATTATAAAAGAAACAGATGTTAGCGCAGGTGAAAGCATTTTGCAGTTAGAAATACGAAAACGTTTTTAATCACCACGTGATTTCTGTTGCCAAAAATCATCTGTCAACTTAAAAGCAAAATAACTATGACTCATTAATCTTCCCTTTAAAAACTGAAAAGATTTAAAAAAAAAAAAACCATGTTGAGTTCATTTTGCTTCATATAAAATTGTGCCACCTCTCAATGTGTTCACAATATCTGTCAAATGCCAGTGGTAACAGAAAGTTAACAAGCACCATGGACAGCATCTGGCATACCACCACATCGGAGGACACTATCTTTTTGTTCACAGCTTCAGAGGGTTTGGCCCATTCACATCAGGGAGGGCGTGGTAGAGTAGTACATCACCACCAACAGGATGCAGAAGTAAGAGTGAACAGAACTAGATCATGCCAAGAGCTAGCCACCAGAGACATGGGTTCCTAGCTCCTCCAAGTAGACTCTGCCTCCCCCCATTCACTACTTACAAGATGGATTCACTGTGAATCCATCTGGAAGTTCATCTATGCAGCTATCTGAGCTTTTATGATCTAATCATCTGTAAATAGCCTCTCAGACACACACACCCCGAGGGATCCTTTACTACTTACCCACAATAGTTTTCAATCTAATCAAGTTCACAATCAGAATTCACACTCGCAATACTGGTGGACTTTGACAGAGAGATTCATGGTTTACAATGCGTGGGAGAAAGGATAAGGCTGCTGTTGACTTCTCCTTCTATCTCATCTCCCAACCCTGGATCACAGCCGAGCATCTCTGTGCCAAGCTGCACACAGCTATGGGATTGAAAGACAATATGATAGATGCAAGGCACGAGGCAACAGTGGCCACAAATAGATAAATGCTGCTGGGTACCTGCTGCTTGAGAACACCAGCCAGGAAATGTGTGGAGCCAAGAGAACCCGGACGCCAATTGTGCCCCCTGAGATCTGCCTCTCAGCTGAGTTTGGAGTATGAGCAAGTAAGCGCTCAATAACCTGTGTCAACTGATAAATAATGACAGGAACTTCCTTTCCCCAAAGGACTTCAGAAAATCCCTTAGTTGAGTAAATAAATAGTAAGATAAGATAGGTACAACCAGAAAAACCTGCTAAGCCAGCAAAGAGATAAGCCAGCAAAGCCATCCCATAAGGATTACTTATAAAAGTCAATGTTTTAAGCAAACCCATGATTAGCTAGGTGCTTCCTTGAAAGCAGCATGGGGCTGGGTTCATGAGACACATCTGTATAGGTTCCACTTCAGCTGCTGCTGCCCTTGATCTTGTGAGGCAGGCAAGCATAGAAGACAGCTTATATCCTGGGACTCCACCCCTACATGGTTTGGAGTTTATGCACAGCTGGATTCTTTAAACAATGCACTTAGTAATCTTCTTCCTTCAACTATATGTACTGTAGATACAACCCCTCCCCAAACAAAACACCTAGAAACCTGAGAACCCCTCCATCCCTCACCTGCAACAGGATGCATGTATTCTCATCTTTGAACAAAGGTAAAAGTTTCCCGACTTCCGGTAACAATCAAATTTAGACAGTTTCTATTCAAGAGTATTCCTGCTGTGTCCAGGTATAAAGAATAGAAAGGCTAATCTGGCCTGAACTGGTTTTGAGTGCATATGCAGTAAGGTGAAACTTTGTCCTCTGGTAACCTTTTAGAGAGACCCCTCTCTACCATCTTATGCATATGCAGAATTGGTGTGGATATGATTAAAGCCATATACATTATAGAATGGAGCATGGGTAGTACATACATGATTAAATAACTCAATCTATGAATCAAAGTAGATAATTCCTCCTTAAACCCATAACACGAACCCTAGACTCAAGACCCAGGGCTCTAGAGTGCTCTTTCTCAAGTGATCCACTGCCAATCTTAACAGTGCATCTTTCTATATTTTAACTATCATTTTTCTCCACATAAATTCATCTCGCTACTTTTGCAAATCTGTGCAAGCATTATTTTCAGTTATTTGGCAGAAAGGCCAAAACCCTGGAAACATCTGGCCCAGACCCTGACCACTGTTAACACTCTCTGCTGCTGGAGTTTTCAAGGCCACCCCACTTATCTTTGCTCTCAAACTACAAAGGAACTGTTTGCATGTTCTTTGAAGGCAGTCCTCAGAATGACATGCAGAGGAGATCTCTAAATGCCTTGCTGTGGCAGAGGGATGCTAGGCTTCATGATATACCTCCCCTTAAAGACACATCTGAGATTGAAGTGCCCAGACTCTTCAGGGCCATGGACACAGGAGACATCTGGTTGCCAACAGCCCTGGCTTCAGAAGTGAAGGCAAGCAGTGAGTTCTACATGTAACCTACAGGGCAACTGATGTGCTGTTACTGTCTCCTTGGAACCTGCCTTCAAACTCTGAAACTATTTGGGCTGAAATTTGCTTTCCTGGGACAAAACTGAAATGATAAAAGTGTATGTAAGGTCTGGGACAGTGCCCAAGCAGGGGCTCCAAAGCCATAGACATCAGGTTGATGTGCTGAGCTGGCACTGCATAGAACCAAGGATGTCCCACAGATGGCTGGATCATCCCATATCTCTGACCATGTTCTACTACAAGTAAGCCCCTCAGCCCTTAGTATCTCCTTATGCTTTAAAATGGAGAATGTTGGCAAAAGGACTCTAGCGTCCATCCTTAGATATTATTGTTAGTGGTCATGAATAGCAGTGGCTACAGAATAAGTGAGATGTTAAATATTCAACATTCAAATTTTATAAAAGAGGGAGCCTTGACTATGACATGCCACATCTGTCAGGGAGGATGCCCATTTGGGGCAAACTTTAGGACTCAAAGTTGTGGAGTGTTGGGTAAACAGCAGAACGGTGAGAACCTCTGCTGAGCAGAGTCTGATGAGCACCAGCTGTCACCCTCTCTGCTGAGAGAAGCATTCAAAGAAATAAACAACCATTGGTTAGCAATGTCTGCTTAGCAAATGGTTTCAGCTCTGGTGGAAATCCTTCAGGCACTGTGCTACTGACCGGTAATAATTTCTGCAGCAATGATTGAGTGATGAGGATGGTGGGCTCTCAAGGAGGTTTAATGTGTGTTGGGTGGGATGGGGGAGGCATGGTGGAGAGACCATGGGACTCACAGAGGGCATTGGGGAAGCCATCAACAGTCTTTTCATTTCCATTCTGTGCGAGCACTGGTTTCCTGTGCTCCAAGGAATAAGAAAATCTGTTAGGATTCAACCATGGTTTTCTGGAAGAGTAGCGACAGGTTTCATGGGTCTATGAGACAAGCTGACACAAACCCAGCCTCCTTGTGTTTGAACTGTGGCTTAATGATGCGGCCAATATTTGCTTGTTTTGCTGTTTGTTCTGCTTGTTTTCTGAAAGAGCCATCTAATTTCTGGTCTCGTTACAAGTGCTGAAGGTGCCAAGGAAGCAAACCTGCAAGCTGTGCTGGACCATCTGCTGAGCTCCATAGGCAACACTCATCTCACATGCCCAGTGAGATCTTGCTGGCTTTCACAAGGACTCACTGCACTGTTCCCACCTACACTCCCAGGGCTAGGAGCAGCATAGGACCCTGATGCTCAGATTACCATTTGTATAGAGCACCCATGGCTGGCAAGAAGAACAACCCTTAGTCACCACTTCTTTTCCTGGTCCGGTTCTATTTCTCAGATAATGACCTTCAAGAATGAGGGAGGCCACACTCTCAGGCAACCTTCCAATCAGTGGAGCAACACAGGGAGGCACAAGGATGGTGTTGGATTTCAGTGGCCTTGGTCACTTTACTGGGCTTAAAAGTTCAAATGGGTCGCCTCTAAGACTTGACTGGTCCACTGAGTCCTAGTGTTCTCATTTTCTGAGAGTGTCTTCTTGATCCTTCAAACATGGGGAAGTCTCAGGGGGACTGTGTGTGATGCCCTCCTATCCCAGTCAGCACCCCTACGAGACACCAAGGCTATAGAGTGCCCTTCAGTGTTGGCTACTACCAGCTAACAACTTGTCCAGGTAGGGTATCCTTTCAAAACATACATGCATGGAAGAAGCCCTTTGCTAGCTAGTCACTGGAATTTACACCCTGGGAATCATCCTAGACATGAATCTGGAGCAAGGGGAAAGCAAAGAGACCTGGAATGGCAATGCACAGCTGAACATACACAGGTACCCAGAGCCAGATGGGTGAGTAGCGACAAAAACTGCACCCTTCCTGGGGTCTACCACACTCCATGTCTAGCCAGAGCTCAGCTCCTTTCAGACCCCAGGCAGCATCTTAGGCAGAGACGTTCCAAAGCTGCTTCTTCTTTCAGTCTCTCCATGTAGAACCTAGCCAAGAGCTGTATAAGCAGAGAATCCCTGCCAACCAGTGACAGGCTAGAAGGCCTTCAGACAGGAATGACGGGATTGTGACTCGGTCCTGGTCTGACCCTCCCATGGCAGCTCTACAAGCCACTCTCATGTTTGCTTTCCTTGAAGCCTCAGCCTAGGAAGAGTATTGTCCTTATGACAATGATGTCACTAGACTACATTCCTGGGAACCACCACCAGGACACCACGCCTGCGCTCCCATGTATGTCATCCTGGACAGGATGTTGGAGGCCCTGGAAATGGTGGAGAACAGTTTCTGTTCAGGGCTTCAGTCTGTTATGTTGGTTTCTCTGCTGAGTTTGATGAACTACTTTGAGCAAAGTCTTGCACCAATTTGTCTGACTCCAGGGAACCTGATTGCTATGCACACTCGTCTACTCCAGTCACATCCAAAATATCGGGGGTAAAATCCTGATTAAGGATAAGAGGCAATAAGAATCCAAAAGGAGTTCTGTGCCTCCTGGATTTCAGACAGTCGCTGGTATATCCCCTAACTCAGACGTGTTCCAGATTAGTCTTTCCAATCATGAACACGGCCTCATATTTAGGCATAAAGGTAACCCAAGAAATGATTCGTAAATGGTTAAGATTGGGCATTGTCTC
>NW_022196904.1:127577399-127594937 GCF_008632895.1 Mastomys coucha
TTATAATTTCTCTCAAGGAAACTGCCTTGCTAGAGCTAACAAGAATCAGGCACATTCCTTAGGGCAATAATAGTTTACAATAGCTAGAAACGTTTGACATACTAGAGAGTAGTGAAGGGCTTCCCTCACTTAAGGACATTAGCTGGAGTGTCAGGTCAGACCCTCCTAGTCATTGCCTCCAGCAGAATCAGAGAATTAGCCTAGGATACCAAAATGCCTCAACAGGGAGGGGTCCACTCCTCTTCACACCTGACAACCAAATCCCATTGACCTTGATGTGCGGTCACTTGCCTACGTGACCTCAGTCTTGCTGTCACCCCCGCCTGCCTACGTGACTCTTGTAATTTGCCCTGCTTGCTGTATGCTACTTAAGCCTGCTTTTCACTTTGTATACTAGGACTGGGACTCGCAGAAGCTCTCGCAGAGGGACTCGTGCTGCACTTGCACTGGCGCTCAGACTAAGACTAGAACTTAGATGGGCTAGGACTCAGATTCATGCAATCCGCAGTGCCCTGGGCCCAGAGTACTTGGGCCCGGGGGATGCAGCACCAGTTCAAAGGAGATAGCTGCTGCTTTAGACCCAGTATGTTTCAGATAGCCTCAGATGTACCTCAACTATTGAGCTGCCAGATTTACCATCTCTCTTTTGCAATGACTGTAAAAGTCTGATGCCATTTCTAAGAAATACATTTAGATCCTATACTTCATGTGTCGTCTCTGCCATCATTTCTTTGCCTACGCTTTGTCAACTTGACTAGGACCCCGTTTCTCCCGCGGGTTGAGGGAGGCCCAGATCGGCGGGCCCATGGCACCTGATGCCAAAGCCTTGGAGTTCGCTTTCTCAGCCTCGGTAGCTAGAACTGTGAAGTGAGTCATGGAGTGAGGCTTCCTCCCCAGGGTATCTGAACACACAGTGCTGGCCATGTCCAGCCCATGTTATTACTTCTTACCCCTCCTCCGATTTCCTTCACCCTTTACCCACACAGCTTTGGTGAGGGATGATTAACTCATGCATAGTCCTTATTGCCCTCTCCCCTGGAGGTTCCACTTTCTACCAGATGCTAAGCTTAGGGCCTCCTATAGCCTATCATTTTGTACACTTGTCTCTAGTTATGTCTCCTATTCCTCCCAGCTCTCTGGCTACAGTTTTCAGTGTCCTCCCTGGATCCCTCAGGCCCACATGGATCTCAAGAATATCTGGATAAGTCATGGCCCTAGGGAAAACCAAATGCCACTGTTCTACTAAATGGGCATTAATAACAATAAGATGTCTCCTAAGGACATTCTGCTCTTTGAACCATGCCCCGCCCAGCCACCATCAGAGAAGCTTCCTCTAGCAGTAGACAGGAACTAACACAGAGACCCGCCAACTGGACAATGTTCCTTGGTCGGCCTCGAATACCTGATCCTATGTGATCCTACTGCCTTGCTAACCTGAGGAGCTCGGTGTGGTTGTAGGCCCATTCCACAGCGTCTAGCTCCAGGATCAGGTCCACAAAATATCTCATGTTTTGTCAGCCTTTCTGGTGGACCTGAGCATCAGCTGGGTGGGATTCTGTCCAGTGCTGTCACCAGTCAGCCCTGGTGGTAAAGGTGGAAATGCCTCAGACTGCCATCCCTTTAGTCCAGTCTGGATTATTACCTTGGGTGACACTTTGCAGGCTCAGGAGTTCAGAGTAGAGCCGGAGGCAAAATGAACTGACCAGGAATACTCATCAGAAGCCTATAATAGATGCTTTCTTTAGGGTCATTGTCTCCCAAACACATGGGGGAAAATGCCTTTTCCCAGTTCAGTACTGAAGGGCCAAAGCCAGGACTAATCCTGCCATCCTACCCGACCCCGAGGACAACAAGACCATCTTACATGAGTCTCCTTCCAGAGTCTAAAAGCTAAAAGTAATATAGTTTTATTGGGTATGTTAGAGAGGAAGCTGAAGGCCTGAGTTCTAAAGGCCCACAGGCTCCTGCTTTTACAAACTATCCGACCTTCACATTCCCTACTGGATAGATACTAAGATGCCTAATCACCAAATCACCACACCACACAGGCACAAACATACATGCACACACATGCACACATACACATGCGCACATACACATGCGCACACAGGCACACACATACATGTGCACATACATGCACATACATGCACACATAGGCACATGCATACATACACACACACACACACAGGCACACACCCACACACATAGGCACACACATATGCACACACACATACATGCACACCCATATACACATACATACACACACAAACACACACTCACACATACACACACAGATAGTCTGCTCTCACAGCCCCAGCAATGCAGACACTAAAAGACAAGTTATTTAATCCCAGGGAGGTGGAGAATTCATTTAGCTCTTTCTTTTTGTCACTTTACAAATACTAATTTATTATTTTATGATTTCATGTAACTTGGTACACAATAATTTGAATATTCAGTTATATTAAAGCTAGAGATTAATTACAGTACTCCGAAGAACAAATAGCTGCTAAAACTAAGTAGTCTGAACATCCTCAGCTTGGTAATGAATTGAGTCAGGGGAAGGAAGAAGCCAGGGCTAACAATGTTCTTCCTAAGTAATGATGGTGGCTTCATGGTTACTTGAGCAGTTGTCCCAGTGTCCACCTGATCAATACCTGTGGTGGCGACAGCCTTTCTAGAATGTGGAAGGAAACCCATCACAGGAAGAAGCTTGGAGAGCAGCAGCCGAGGCTCAGGTGCCTTGCAGAAAGAGAACTGTAACAGCATCCAGGCACCCTGGCCATACTGGAGTCTGGGGCTGGTTTATGAGAACCCTTGTCTCCCCCATATTCACTGTCCATCAGGACCCCAGCCTCACTCACCTCCTCTACACATGAAGAGGTTCCTGAATGGTACCATGCTCAGGAGACACCCACTGTGCTCCGTCAGCCTCGAGCACTTAAAAATGTGTGTGAACAGGAGACATTTATCTTTTGAACGAGCCATTCAGAGTCCCAAGAGAGTACGTATCTACAGACTAAGAGAGTGTCTTCTACGGGCTGTGATGGTTCTGACCATCGAAGGATTTGCCATACTAGAGAATGGATGTGTTCATAGTGGTAGAATGCCACTCTATTCTTAGCACACGGAGGGCTCCTCTGACCTTGGGTGCTAGATCGAATCCTATTTGTTTGCAGAACAGAAGTTTGGTACAGGATCCTTTATGGATTCAGGGACTGGCTGTTTTATCGCCAGGCAGCTGTTTGTTCACATTCCATAGGCACACAATTGATGCTCACCTCTTACCTGCCTTGTAATACCCCATGGTGGTAATAAAGCACCAGAAATCATTCTGGGCCACAACTTTCTCTTCAGAGACACATTTAGACAGCAATGCAATCAACCAGCCTATGGTTTTTAGGAATGTTCCTGCTTTGTGGTGTTGATCTTCTTTATGAAATTAAGGTGATTGAATGCTTCATAATTGAGATCCCAAATATGCTTTTCTCTCCAGCACCTGCCTGAGCAGCTCCTGCTTCAGAGCCTCCCCAGGTGAATGCAGGCGGCTATTTGCATTCAAGACTTGATTTGGATCTAGATGAACATGTCCATTGTGATAGATGACTGTATACCTAAAAACTTCAAACACTTACAGGAAATCGGCCTCTAGACCAGAACTCCATATACATCCCTTCAGTGCCTACATGGAAACTCCAAGGCAGAAATCATCAGAAGACCTTTCTCATCCTTACGGCTGCTATGGTGAGTTCTGCTGGTTTCAGTTGCAGTGGGTAGGAACTGATGCTCTTGATAACAGAAGTCAGGGCATTGGTGGGTCTGGGGACAGCCATGTCCTTGCTGAGCCAGGAGCTGTGAGCTCCTGGAGGGCTCTCCTCCCTCAGATACACCTGGTCTAGATGGGTTGGACTACTTGGTCCTCTGTTGGCTCCTCCATCCATAAAGTGAATTGAAGTCAGTGAAAATAAGGCCCAGCCCCAGCAGACACCTGCAGCCTCTGGAAGGCGTGGAGATTTGATGGTCCCTCCCAGGGAGCCCGGCAATGAGTCAGGAGCAGTTTTTGAGGCAGTGCGGCATGCTCGCTGCATTAGTGGTTCCTACTACTTCATCCACACAAAACAGATAGCAGAAAAACCTCCTGCAGGCCAGTGAGGCTTGTCCTTAACCTGAGGTACCCAAGAGGCTCATCGCCTCTTGCCTGTGTTCATATCAGCCAACTTGGGTACACACACACACACACACACACACACACACCCCTGTTCTCCATATACCTTTCATGTGTACACAGGCTACACTTGTGTCCCAGTTCTCCACACTTCAACATCCAGAGGCACTTTGAGTCAGGTCCTTCTGGGAGCCAGAGCCACCAGTCTGCTTGCTCATACTCTGGTGTGAAGCAAAGATCCTTCGCCAGCAAGCCTGCTGCCTCACCTTCCTCTCCCTGCTCTATATTCGTCCATATTCATATCTTGACCTTTCAGAGGCAGTCCCAAATGTCACTTTGAAAGTAACCATTGTGGTCCTCTGCAAGAATTTGCTTCTGTCATCTGCATCAGTGCCCGATGGTTCTTCCTTAGGGTCACAGTGTTCTATCTCCCTGGCTCACCAGCCTTCCCTCTCTTAGTGCATATGGGAAACTCTAGACTCTATTTCCAACTGAATTCAGTCCTCCTCTCAGGAAGCCAACAGACAAATCTCAAGGTTGCATTCCCTGCAGATCTCCCAGCAAGGCTGTTCCTGGTACCCAAGGGAATCTGCCCACAGCCAAGTGCCTGCCTCAGTCCTAAACGATGAAGGTACAGACTCATCCAAACAAAGAGCATTCAGGGTTTATTTACAGTTTGGAAAAAGCCTTACTGTGCAGAGACATAGGAAGGGAGAGGATATTTTCCTCAAAGGAGAGACTGCCCCATTGTTTATACAAAGGGACCTGTATTCAAATAGGTAGAACCATGGCTGTAAGAAAGCAGTGCGGTCTGCCCATGGGGAAACTCTTGGCCCTGTCTTGCCTGTGCTTTAAAGGAGGATGAGGTGGGTTAGTGTAATCCCCGGGGCACCTCCCAACCCAAGGTTAGGGCTCTACAGTGTTCTTAAAGCCACTCTGAGGAAATCCACCCAACTCTTTGTCCCTAGAGCACACAGCCAAGCCAAATATTTGGTTCATAAGCTTTGGAATTCCTCGGGCTTCCATTTGAAGTCACATTCTCCGGAATTCAAAGAATATAATTAAGGAGACCAGAACTGTGGCACGAAGGCATTTTAGAATCTGACACTGTTTCTGAGGATTTTCGATTCAGTTCTTTCTGAAAATGGGCTATGGTTCGTAAGGCCTGGTAGGGAAAGGAGAGTGATCTCTTCCACCACAGAAGCCAAGGAAAGCAGCCTGAGGGAAACACCAGGAAGACTAGACCTCCCCTCCTCCAGAATCTCACTGAGTCTGTGCATTCCCTACTATAAACTAACACCGAGCACTTCTCACAGGATAAACTCAGGGTAAGATACAAGGATGCAGACAGCTGGGCCTGCCTTGTCACCCCATTGTCCTCAGCAGGGCTGCCGTGTAGGCCTCACTGAGGGTGCTCAGCCTGGATCTTGCCTTTGGTTATTGATTTGCCCCCAAGTGCTTTCCAGGCTCCAAAGGGGCAGCATAAATCAGACCTTCCTTCTGCCACCAAACCTTCATCCCCACCCCTTACCCATGTGACACTCAAAGAAGACAATAATGGGATGGGATGGAATATTCTGTTTCCATGAGATAGCTCTTCCCAGGCCTTTATTGCATGCCGGTCTCAGAACCACCTCTCTGACAAATGAAAGCTGTGGTGATCAATGCTATCCAGAGGCATCGATGCACCTGTGTGCCTGGCTGTGTGCCAGGCTGTCCACACTTTATAATCTGAGGGTATGTAATTTGAGACAAAAATGTATTCTCTGTTAGAAGAGTATTTCTTACTATATAATTTAGAGATATGTTCATGCAGGCCACCAAAATGACTGATCTTTCAGGAAGGGAAAAAACAACAACAACAACAAAAACCCAACCCAGCTGAACCAGAATACATTTTCTACTGGGCTCTGAGCTAGACTCCCTCCAGGGGTGTCTGTAGCTGCGATGGAAAGCTACTCTGGATGGGAGAGAGGGCCAGGGCACCAAAAGTGAACCTAAGCAACAGGGAGGGGCTGGGGGAGGTGGAGGTGGGGTTGGCTTCTTGCGTTTCCCATGGGTCCACAGGTAGCCAACAGAAGGGTCTGCAGAAGCTGTAGGATCTTAGAAGCAAGCAGGAGCTGCTCCTTTTCGGGAGGGGTGTCTGGCCCATGGCTGGTGCTGCCCTGCAGTTCTACAAGTGAAGATCTCTTGCTGAAGTAGCCAGCCAGAGTTGAAGACCAAGCAGAGAAGGGAGGGAGCTACAATGAGTCAGCAAAACAATAGCAGGTAAACAGGCACAAGCTCTACAGGGAGGCCAGAAGTTCACAGGATACAAAGTAACAGTGTATGAAGTGTTCTTAAGAGTGCAAGGGTCAAGACCATGAATAAGGAAGTGGGCTTTTTAAAGATCACAGCACATCTAGAGATGAAAAAATGTAAGTGTTAGAACCAAAAGCTCCTGGGTAATTGAAACAGGAGACTCACTATAGATGAAGGAAGACTTAGTAACCGGAAAAATACCCTCTAAGAAATTACCTAAATAAGCCCAAGAGGAAAGACAGGTGACCCAAAAGGAAGACGAAGGGAGCAGTGGGATTTAGAATAATAAAGTTTAAATTCCTTACCAAAATTTTAAAGGACAAAAGTGAGGACAAATAGGGGGATGCAGCATCTGAATGGAGTCCCAGAAATGACCCAAGACAAAACACATGCTCAAAAGAACAAGGTGTATGAACTCATAAAGTCAGGGGCAAATTCTCTGAAACACTGTGAATGGAGATGGATGACCTACACACTATATCAATTAGACTGGCAGAAAACCTCAGCACTGTTATATTCATATCACAAAACACAGATAGAATAGATTCTCAGAGTAAGGGGAAAAAACAATTTCCAGTCAGAAAAATAAAAATCTTTGAAAATAAGGGAAAATATATCTGTACTTTTCAGATAAGGCAATATTGAGAGATTTTACCAGTAACCAGGCTTCAGTAGAAGTGGCTTAAGTTGGTCTATTAGCAAAATGCTCTTGGAAGCATCATCTGGGAAACTAAATATTCAGCTAGCACAGAATACCAGGAAATGATGACTTCTACAAAAATATGCTAATGATCAACATAACCCTTAAGTCGGGTCCTCAGTAAAAATGATCACCACAGTTATACTGTTACAGTGTCTACTGTTCAACAGGAATGGGTAAAACAACATGGTACTACTAGACTTATTAACTTATTAAGTTAAGCATTTATGATATAAATTACAGACAATAGAGGATAATAAAAGCTTCAAATGACCACAAAGTTAAATTAACAGCAAAATGTAAGATATGAGAAGAAAGAATAGAAAATTGAGAAGAAACTGCAGTGAAAAAGCAATAAGGTCATAACGAGCTTCAAAGATCGATATTCATTATAAATGTTAATTGGCTAACTCACTCGCTAGAAGATAGATTGCTAATTAAGGAAAAAAAAACCCAGCCATTTAATGTCAAAAATACTCATTTCAGTTCTGAGAACACATGAAGTTGACACCAATCATAGAAAGAAATACTGGTCTATTTAAGAAGAGAGTCAGCCGGGCAGTGGTGGCGCATGCCTTTAATCCCAGCACTTGGGAGGTAGAGGCAGGCTGATTTCTGAGCTCGAGGCCAGCCTGGTCTACAGAGTGAGTTCCAGGACAGACAGGGCTATACAGAGAAACCCTGTCTCGGAAAAAAAAAAAAAAAAAAGAATCGAGTCTGTCGAGGCAGAGGGTCTGCCCTATAGTACATATGGAAAATTCAAAATAAAACTATGACCACCAAATACACATAGAATACTCACAAAGATGCTGAACCATGAGAGGAGCTTAAGAAACTGCCTCTGTGCTACCACACTTAGCTGCCTTTTGCAAACATTTTCTTTCTGCTTTTATTTTTTCATTGCTTTTTATTCACTTTACATCCTGCTCACAGCTCCCCTCCTGGCCATTCCCTTTCACAATCCTCCTCCCATCCCTCTTCCCCTTCTCTTCTGAGTGCCTGAGATCCTCCTGGATATCCAACCTCAACCCTGGCAGATTAAGGTTCTGCTGGGCTAGGTGCATCCTCTCCCACTAAGGCCAGACAAGGCAGCTCAACCAGAAGAACATATCCCACAGACTGGCAACAGCTTTGGGGATAGCCTCCCCCCATCTAGTTGTTTGGGACTCATTGCAAACATTTTCAAAAAGAAAAATATAGTTGAAACATAATGATCAAGCCTGTCCAGAAAGACCTACATAAAACCAGGGTGCTCACAACACTAACAGATGCGCGAGACAGTTAACCACATAGGTGGTGTTGAAAACCAAGAATGATCTCCATGTTGCACGGAGAAACACATGAACATGAATAGTCTTTCACAGTTGTCCAGTTTAAAAAGGACCAGGGAAAAGGAAATAAAGCAAAGAGGTCAGGGGGTCGCTGCTTCAAGTCTTCAAGTCCCAGGAATTAGAGGGTAGGTGGAGACATATAAACAAAAATCTTACCTGATAGAGGAGATAAAATATTTATATAAAAGCTCTACAAGATGAGGAAGATTATAGGTGTGAGTGATTTGTGGAACACTAGCCTTTAGATGGCTACAAAAACAGAGTTCTACCTTTGATAGAAAAAAAAAAATGTTCCTTCAGACACTCTGACAAGTGCTACTCCAGCATCAGGAACCTCTCCACAGATGCTAAAGAAATGTTTATTACATAGCTCAAGAACATGACTGGAGCCTTTAAAATGACGAAGAAACAGGAACACAAAGTCTGTTAACAAGTCTCTACAAAGGGGAAACTGCTGCAGCGAATCTCTCTGTGAAGGCTGTTGTTTGCCACTCTATGGCCAATGCTTAAACAGAACTTTCTTTAAAAAAAAAAAAATCCCTAGGAGGCCTGATAGAGTGACTGACTGAGCAGGTAAGGTGCTTGCCAGGAAAGCCTGGGGACCTGAATTCAATACCCAGAAACCATGTCTCTTGGTTAGGTTTCTGTTACAGTACATCATGACCAAAAGCTGCTGGGGAGGAAATGGACTGTTCCATCTTACAGTTCACAGTCCATCATAAAGGGAGGTTGGGGTGAAAATCCAGAGGCAGGAATTGAAGCAGAGGCCATAGAGGAACACCGCTCACTGACCAGCTCTTCATGCCTTCTCTCCTGCTTACTCATACACTCCAGGACCACCTGCCCAGGGGTAGTCCTGCCCAAAGTGATCTATGTCCCACACCACCAATCACCAGTCAAAAATAAAAGGCCCTCCAGACTCGCCCACAGTCCGATCTGATTCGGATGATTTCTCAGTTGAGTTCTCCTCTTCACAGATGACGCAAGCTTATATGAAATTGACATAAAGCTAGGCAGCGCTCTATGTACAGACAACCTACTCCATAAGGTCATCTTCACGTGTGTGCTGTAGTATGGGAATGAACCACCACATGCAATAAAAATCAAATGATTTTTTAATCCACAGGATATAAAATTACAATTTAAAAATCAATAAAACTGGGTGATAACAAAAATAGAACATTTTAAGTTTTCCCACACAGAGATACACAATTTAAAACAAAATAAGTCTTTTTCAAAAATGTTCCTGAAAGTAGTAGAATAATGAATGGAGCTAATATGCAAATATGTGTCTTAACAACTCAGGAAAATACATAAACAAGAGATACAAACCAGGATTAACCACCCATACCCCACCCCCAAACACAAACAAACAAACAGACAGAAAAACACACATGTCCACAAGGCTGTAAAATGTGTGGGAAAATAATCTTAGAATCTGACCAGTGCTTCTTGGAGGAAGCAGTAAAGTAGGGAACTGTTAACCATGTTGAATGAGTAATTTCTAAAGTAGCAAGGTGCAAACAGTACTGCATATGCAAAGTTCGACAACCACCAACCAGGGTTAGAAAAGGCACTCTATATAGAACCACGAAAGATGACTACAGGAAGATGTCCTCCAGAGTTCAGTGCAAGGACGGACTCTGCAGTACATGCCCTATGCATTCGTCAGCCCTTCCAGCGTGAGGAACAAGATGGAATAGTCGACTGGAAAGAAATTAGATCAATAGCTAAAAATCTTACCACAAAGGGAGGACTGAGTTCTATCTTAACAGGCAAGCCCTACATTTTAACAAATATTGTATTCTGATATTGTAATAGAAAGCTTCCAAAGAATTCAAGTGGAGTGTTGCCATTTCTCAGTGAGCTTTTACGCCAAACATAATAGAAGATCACAAGATAGTGCGCTTTTACACACAACATAGATCAAACATACTAGACAAAGGAACGTCAGTAACTCCAGGACAGCCCACAAGACTCGCCAGGAGGAACTTGGGTTCATTGGAGGAATGCTTGTCATTTAATGTTTACATAATACAGGCAAAACAATCAATTTTTCCAGTTAGCCTCTCTGATGCTGTGATAACCACTCTGACCAAAAACAAGCTGGGGTGTTTATTTGGCTTGCAGGTCCCAGTCCATCACTGATGGATGCCAAGTCAGGAGCTAAAGCAAGAACCTGGAGGCAGTAACTACAGCAGAGATCAAGGAGAATCCTATCCTGCTCACTAACTTGCTCCCACTGCCTTGCTCAGTTAGCTTTCTTGCACAGAAGGGGATGGGCACTCTTACATCAACTACCAATCAAGAAAATGCCTTACAGATATGTCCACAGACCAATCTGATGGAGGCAAGTCCTCAGTGGAGATTCCCTCTTCCCTGCTGTTTCAACTTGACAACAACTAACCAACACACCATGTAAAAAAAGAAAATTCTGATTACCCTAATAGAAAAAGAGAAAATTGCACAAAAATGTCAGCATTGCATCATGGGGAGAAAAGTGACCACTGCAAATTAACATAGGAGGAGACTTTCCCAAGTTACTATCATTTATGCTATGATATTATCAATAGGGTTGATAATAGAAACCATTTGAACCATAATAACTGCATAATACTGCACATTCTCTCTGATATGCAGATCCTAGCTCGCTCTCTCTCTCTCTCTCTCTCTCTCTCTCTCTTTCTCTCTCTCTCTCTCTGTGTGTGTGTGTGTGTGTGTGTGTCTGTCTCTCTCTTAGTCTCTGCTCTCTGTCTCTCTGTCTCTCTGTCTCTCTCTCTGTGCGCACGCATGCTCATGTGCACACACCTATATGTGGTCATGAGTGAATACAGGTCATGAAACTAGAAAGGGGACTCTGAAAGGAGAAAAAAGATGCTTGAAAGAAGCAGCTCAAGGGGTAAAAGAATAAATATTCCATGAAAATGGAATGAGGCGGCTGGGGGCAGGAGTGGAGAGGAGGAACAAGCAAAGCAAAGTGGGCATTGCAAACGTAGTCAATCCTATTTCTTAGTATGCCCACACCTATGCCATTATTATTTCAACATTGCATTCAAAGTCCTTGATAATGAAAAAAAAATTAAAGGTTGAAAGTGTAAATCCCAGCATGAATTTGGAGGGGTCATGAAGTCCCAAGGGTACTGAGGAGTTTTTGGCAGGTGATGGCGACTAAGGGGAGGGAGAGTCAGTTTAATTCAGGGACGTGATCTCTGTACACTGTCCATGTTCTGAATGGGATGGGCCCATACCCATTGGAAGTGGGCAGCACTAACTAGACTCAGTGGGTAAATCAATTAATTAATTAATAAAAGAGGACATGATGTTGACAGGGGCCCGTGGTGAGGGGACTCTTGGAGAACTTGGAGGAAGGAAGAGGGACTGTGGATATAATTATAACACATTGCATATATGTGCAAAATTCTTGAAGAGCAAATTAAAATACATATTAAAATGTAAACAGAGGAAACAGGCGAACAGGGAGAGAGATAGTAACAAGTCTTTTCCCTGCAGGTAAGCATCTCAGTGGCTTCTACAAGCCGTTCTCCATTGTCCTCTAAAAGCCCACAAAGTTTCTCTAAAGAACTGATACTTAATCTCCAAAGTGTTCTTGTGTAGTGCATGTCTGCAAATAGTTTTACTCTGGTGCTACTTATGGATATTGACTGGCACTGTGGATGATGTTCTCTTCTTCTTCCACAAGTTAATAATTTCCAACTTTTTTGTATGGAAAGAGCTGATTCTTCTCATACTGAGAAAACAGAATAAATCAAAATAAAAAGTGAGATCTTTGCACAGGTAACCGTTATCCAGACCAGTTGCACCTGGGTTTCTTAGATGCTAATTAAAAGGATTCTTTGTTTTCATCAGATACTAGAAGGAGGGGTGGCATCAGGGTTATTTGTTCACAGAATGCACGGTAAGAAAATGCCTCTGAGCAGCAGACACTAAACCTCCTGTACCTCTGTCATGATGTACACGCCGCTAGCTCTCTAAGACCATTACAAACAAATGTGGTCCAGTGTCTGCCATGGCCCTGTCTACAAAGCTGTTGACATAAAGGAAATAGATCTCTCATCAGTCAAGTTTGCTGAGCTGTCTTTTTAATTAATTCAGAGTGTTTTAATGTTGACCTTGATGAGATTTCTGAGATCCCTAGGTGGTCTTCCATGTTGTTACATTTCTTGGCTAGAGCTTCCGGGAGACAAAGTGGTGAGCGGAGGAGTAATGATTCTGATGGTCTGGGAGCCTTGACCACTGCTGAAGGCAAAGCTCTTAGCTCAGTGTTGTATATCTGGCAACACATGATGTTCCAGATTTCAGATTGTTACAGATGGCTTTTGCCTTTGTACATATCCCACAATGCATCTTCATGTAGTTTACTGACATGAGTATGTTTTTTTCCTTCAGTAAGCCAATGGGCTTGATGCCATGGTCAAAGCCTGACTTGCCATTACACAGCTCCATGATTGTGAAGCATGCTCCTCTTGATCCCAGCAGATGTTAGCAACACTCAAATGGATACCTTCCATGTTTCAGATTTTTACAGCTATCTAGATAATTGAGATTTATCTGCATAATTAAAGTTTCTAATTTTTTTATTTTGCAAAAATTGGCAACCACTTTCATAATAGATATTATAATTTCAGCATTTCTGGTGTTCTAAAATACACATCATAGGAAGTAACACATATGTCCGGTGTAGAAGGTACTCACAAGCAAGGGAAAGAACCAACATGCGGTTGCCAAACACATGCCCAATTAGAGAAGTCTGGAAGCCTACAGGGATACAAGTACTGCCCCATATTGGTTCAAGCTAAATAGCTTCAGGTTCCCAGTGAAGAGTTCAACACATGACAGAAAGTAAATGTTTCTCTTTATTTTGTAATTTGTTTCATATCCACAGCGTTTAGGGAAACATCTTTAATCAAACTTATTTATTTATACCAGTTTAAGCTATGAATATCTGCCTTTCTTTTTGTTGTTGGCTTTTTCATAATTCATTTTACTTCCTCTAAACTCCTGTGCATGTATCTGGAAACCAGGCTACACTGTGCCATCTCTGAGACTTTTCATTTCACTTTCCAATCCATCTCCAAGAAAGAAAGGCTTACAACTTACTCCATGTGCATTTCAGATTCGGTTATTTTTACAAAAGGTTTATTTCTGTAATTTTGGCTTGTTTCATTCATTTTCCCCCCTGCAGTCCTCACGGTTGCTGGCATTTCTTTAATGCTTGTCATCAACTTCCAGGCTGTATGTTATTTATGTGAGTTGTGTTTTAGTTTCCTTTCCAGCTGTTCATGGTAACACAGGGACTTAGTTGAATTTGTACCTTGACCTTGTACCCTGAAATTCTGCGAAACCTGTACTGAGAGCATTTGGCTGACTTTCTGAGGTAGTCTACACTAACAATGTACTGTCTGCACTCAAGTAGAGATGGCTTTGGACACGGTCTGTATTCCTCTACCTCAGTGCCTTCCCTCCTATTCCTATTTGTCTGCTTGCACCACCTGCAGCTTCCAGAACAGTTGCGAGTGGAAGTGATACAAGCACATGTCCCTGACTAGATCTTCACCTGGAGGAAACCACCATTATAGCTGTTAAATATAGCATTACCTGTGGCTTTCTCAGGTTATCTATTGTTCATTCAAGGAGGTACACTTTAATCTCTCATTGTTTGCACATGTTTTATTTATTTATTTTTTGTTAACCTGAATAGATGTTGAATAGGAAAATGATTTTTATTGGTTTTGTTTTACACTCAGATATTATCTAACCTTGTACCCCAAACTTGAAATTCTTTTGCTTTAGCCTCAGTCCTCTGATTACAGGCATGCCCCACCATGTTCACTGAACACATTTAACACATTTTCCAAATCTACTGAAATGATCTTACTACGTTTTTTTCTTTAATTTTTGATGAATAACATTTCCTAGTCTCCTAATGTTGGATTAGCACTTCATTCCCAGAAAGCAACAACTTAGTCTCAGGGCATTGCCAACCATATACACTGCTGGACATGGTACCTTCTCTTGGGCATTCTCTTGGGAAGCCCCTCAGTTAGCAGCCTTCCTGTAATATCCATGTGACTTTTGTAAGAGAAGAGGGCTGATCTCAGGGAAAGAAGTTGGGAGGTGTATTTTTCTCTATCCTCTTGTCTGAACAAGTTTGCATAAATGTGTCTAGTACTTCTTCCAGCTGATGGAACTCACCAGAGAACTTCTCTGATCTTGGAGATTTTTCCTGTTGGAAAAAACGTTACCCCACATGGAAAGGCTTCTAAATGGATCTGCTGCTCATCGGCACTCAGTTCTATTCACATTCTGTTGCCTCTTTGACTCAGCTTGTTCTGTACAAAGGGTTCTTCTGTTTTGTTAAAGCTTTGAGTACACTCCACGAGGTAGTGACTCACATTTTCTCACTGCATTTTGTATAAAGCCTGGAGTGATAACTGGTTCTGTTCTTGATATTGCTTATCATCACTGGCTTCCTTTTTACCTAAGGTCCAGGAGATGACCAACTGTACTGATCTTTTTAAAACTTCAGCTTTGCTTTCATCAATTTTCTTTTCTTTTTTTTTTTAAGATTTATTTATTATTGTAAATAATTACACTGTAGCCATGTTCAGACACACCAGAAGAGGGCGTTAGATCTCATTACAGGTGGTTGTGAGCTACCATGTGGTTGCTGGGATTTGAACTCAGGACCTTTGGAAGAGCAGTCAGTGCTCTTACCCGTTGAGCCATCTCTCCAGCCCCTCATCAATTTTCTTAACATTACTCTTTTTAAATTCTTTGGCATCTCTTCTTATATTCTGTGTTAATTTTAATTGTCAGCTTCACACAATCTAAAAATCACCTAGGAAGGGAGTCTCAATGAGGCACTGTCTAGATCAGGTTGCTCTGTGGGCAATACCTATGGGGGGTTGTCATGGTTATGATAGTTGAATTATGAAGACCCACATACAGTGGGTGGTACCATTCCCTAGGCTGGGGATCCTGAACTTGATTAAATCAGAGGAAGTGAGTTGAGCCCTAGCATGCATGCATTATTCATTGCTCTTTGCTCTTAACTATGGATGTGATGTGACTGGTTCTCTCATGCTTCTGATACGGTGCCTTCCCTGCTATGAGTAACTATAACCAGCAATTGTGAGCTCTTTCTCCCCTAATTTTATCATAGCAACAGAAAAAAAAAACTGAGTCGTCATTTTTATTTCAGTTCTTTTGCCTTGTTTTGGTGAAGAAGCTCTCTCTTTTCTAGTTGCTTAAGGGTAAGCATTGATTTAAATTTTCCTTTCCAATACAGACATTTCCATGTTATGAATTTCTATCTGTGTCCTGCTTTGGCTGTGCCCCACAAGATTTCTTATAATGATTTTCATTTTTGTTTAAATCAAAATATTTTCTGACTCCCTCTACCTCCATGACCCATGTGTTACTTAAGTACATTATTTCTATTTTCGGGTATTTAGACATTTTTCAGATTATTTTCTGTTCCGTTACTAGTTTCTAGATTAATGCTATTTTTGCCAGAGGGAAACTTGTATAGATTTTAACCACTCAGTATCTGTAGGGTTATTTTGCAGCCTAGAATGTGGGCATGATAGATGCCCTACACTTGCACGTAAACATATGGTGTCTATCATGGGGTGTCTGTAACTGTCCTTCTGACCAGAGTGGAGGGCAGACTCCTATAGGTTTTCCAAAGGTGAAAACGTGCCACCTTCTTGCTGTTGCAGGAGGTGCTATTGAAGCCTCCAGCTCCACCCAAAACCTGCCTGCAGATTTCCGTTCTGTCCATGTTCATCCTGTGTGGACGCTCCTGGTTAGAAATGTTTGGTCCTTCCTGACAATTTCTGGGTATTTCTATTTATGCAAGCTCCTTTTCATCTCTGAATTCTTTCTTGCCTATTAATTATCCCCCTCCTTCCACTGCTCTGGACTCACTCTGAGGCAGGCATCACCCCCTCCCTTTAACTTTCACCTAGTTCATGGCATTGTATTAAAAGCAAGTTTCTGAATAAACATCACATATTTGTGCTAAAAATCTAAAAACCTCTGCCTGTCAACATGGAGTTAAGCTTCACGTTTCAATATCCACTTCATAGTTTGTTATGTAAAACAGCAAGAAGGTGACATGGTTTCAGCTTTGGAAAGTTGACGTGAGTCTGTCCCCCACTCTGGTTAGAGGGAAAGCTACAGAAACCCCATGACAGACAGCATGTGTTCATGTGCAAGTGCAGAGCATCTATCATGTACGTCTGTCTTGTTCTCCTATGGTATGATCCTTCTCTTTCTTTTTATACCTGATTTTGTATTGAATAATTACATAGTGTTCTTCATATTTGTTTTGCTGGGGGGGGCATTAAAGCACTGAGATTGCTGAAGCAGACTCTCTTGGTGCCTTTTTATTTTGTTCATATGGATTTTTCCCTTTTTTTCATTTTATTGAAAATAGATTTTTTTCCCATATACTATATCCTGATTATACCCTTCTGCTCTTCCCTACCTCCTCTCTCACCCAGATCAACCCCCTTCTGTCTCTTATGAGAAAATTAGCAGGTTTCTAAAGGAAATGAATCTAATAAATATGATATACAATATAATAATATAAGATAAAAGCTAACACATTGGAATAGGATAATACAAGCAGAAGGAAAAAAGCCCAAGAAAAGGCACAAAAATCAGATATAGATTCAGAAGCCTACTTGTTCACACCCTCAGGAATCCTACCAAAATGCAATAATACATGGGAGAGAATAAATAAATAAATAAATAAATAAATAAATAAATAAATATTTTAAAGCCATGAGAAAAGGAACTGCTAAAGATGTGGCTGAGTTTATTTCCTGTTGGTCATCCACTGCTGGGCACACAACCCATCCTTATGGCCATCCACTGCTGGGCACACAACCCATCCTTATGGCCATCCACTGCTGGGCACACAACCCGTCCTTATGGCCATCCACTGCAGGGCACACAACCCATCCTTATGGCCATCCACTGCTGGGCACACAACCCATCCTTATGGCCATCCA
>NW_022196904.1:127594947-127596570 GCF_008632895.1 Mastomys coucha
CACTGCTGGGCACACAACCCATCCTTATGGCCATCCACTGCTGGGCACACAACCCATCCTTATGAGTAGATTGCTTCCCCAGTGAGACTCCTTTGGAGAAAATTAAATTTTCATTTCAAATAGTTATCAATTATAGATAGCTTCTGGATTAAGGATGGGACGTTTGTCCACTTCTCCTTTCAGCTCCAGGACTACTTCTGACACAGACCCGTGTAGTCTTGCTATATGTATGTATGCTGCCTCAGTCTCTACAAGTTCATATGATCTCTGATCATGTTGATTTAGAAAACCTTGTTTCCTTGGTGTCTTCCATCCACTTTGGCTCTTGCACACTTTCTGCATCCTTTTCCACAGGGATTCCTGAGCTGTGAGGAGAGGGATTTGATGGAGACATTTCCTTAGGGCCGAGTGTTCCAAGGTCTCTCACTCTCCTGCATACTGTCTGGCTGTGGGACTCTATCTGCTCCCATCTGCGACAGGATGCTTCTCTGATAATGCCTGAGCAAGGCACTGGTCATATTTGTCTTTCTGGGTCTGGATTACTTCCCTCAGGATGATTTTATTTTCTAGTTCCATCCATTTACTTGCTTCTCTGGCAGACATGGCTGGAGATTTAACAGAGGAGGCTTGTTGGAGGGGGGCTGGGAGAACAGGATGAGAAGAGAAGGCTGGAGGAGAAGATCTGTAGGTTCTGTTGGAGATGAGGGCAGAGAGAGGGCAACCTGGAGCAGGTGGTCTATTGCAGAGCTGGGGCTGAGACTGGGGGATTCGATTTGGAAGAGTAGAGAGAGAGGTGAAAATCTGCAGTTAGCCCACCTGCTTCCCTGGACACAGTGATGTTTGGGTACCCAGAGAATTTTGGTTTTAGTTTTAGAGAAAATGTCTAGCTGTACACATGGGTAGCCTAGGATTTGCTATACAGACCAGAATGGCCTTGAACTCACAGAGACCTACCTGCCTCTGTATCCCAATGCTGAGATTGAAGGTGTGCATCACCACACTTGGCTTGTGTTTTATTGGTTTTGTTTTGGTGTTTTGGTGTTGTCTGTCTGTCTGTCTGTTTGCCTGTCTGTTTTTTGTTTGTTTGTTTGTTTTTTAAGAAAGAGTCTTAAAAAGAGTCCTGTGTAACTGGATTGACTCTTTATTATGAATTGATTATATCTACAATTATTTTATCATACATAAAGGTACCAGGTCTATCTCTGAGTCTACAGAACTTACTCTCACATATCACTGTGTATGACACAGTAGATGGTGTGAAGGCATTCTGATTTCACACTTCCAGTCCCTCCTCTGAGACCCCTGTGGAAGCCAGCATGAGTCTTGCATTTTGTAAATGTTGTAAACTGTACAGGCATGCTCTGCCACTATTCACTGCTCCTTTACACTATCCGCTATTATCAGAGCAGTTGAAAGAAAACAATACGACCCTTATCATCTCCATCACTTTACTCTCTTGTCTAAGGGAGGTAAATTTCTCTCTGATGCTACATTATTTGTTCCTGAGAAGGTCCTTTATAATTTCTTGAGCTGACGATATCCAGACAATGAATTCTTTTGAGTTTTAATTTATTTGGGATGGTACTCCACCTCAGATTCTGCTTGTTTTTTTTTTTTTTTTTT
>NW_022196904.1:127596580-127638363 GCF_008632895.1 Mastomys coucha
TGGAGAGATCTTTAACGATATGGAGCCCTTCAAACATATTGCTTCCTCAGGGCAATAAAACTCGTGAGATTTTTATCTTTGTTCTTGTCTGTGTAATGTGTCTTTTCTCTGTCTTCGAGGCCTGCTTTTAGTTTTTTCCTTACAAGTTTTTGTCTCTGCCTTGTCGAGTGCTCAGTCAGTTTCTGTCTCTTTTTCACTTTGCTCTTTTCCAGTTGGGTTGGCTGAGATTCTTGAACATACAGTTTGACAACAGAGTTTATTTTTGTATCACCTTTGATCATTATCTCTCCAAATGCTTTTCATACCATGTGTTCTTCTAGGACTTCAATCACACATATGTTAACCATCTGATGTTATCTCTCAGCTCTAAGGATGCGGGCTCCATTTTACCACTTGCATCCTCTCTGAAATGCAATTTCCAAGGGTTTCTATTATTCTATCCTTTAACTCCTTCCTTGGCTTCTTCGCATCTATTTGTGAGCCCATCAAAGCCCTTTTCCATCTCAGATGTTATAGTCTTCTTAATATTTCCATGACATTATTTCCACATCTCTGATGAAATCCTATACCTGCTCCCCCATCAGGTGATTAATATGCTAATCAGTGTTGTACTGAGAGTTTCAGTCTGCAGGTCTCTGATTCTCCTGATTGTTTCTTGATAGATGAATGTCTTGCTTGATTTGCAAGTCTCTTACCAAAGGCTAGCCCTTATAAGTAGAAAATGCCATTCATGTGACTTCTTTCTGGGGAGCATTGCAGCCCTTATGTCAGGCTATCAGCATGGGAGTCAAGGTTAGTATACTCAGGAGTTGACCTGGACTTGGTCCCTGTTGTCACTTTTGCCTGCATAGGCTTCAGATTCCCTTCACAGTGACTTTTCCACAGGGCTTTGAGTTCTGGGATACCTGGTCATCTCTTTCAGCATTTGTGTTCCCACTTATGGCCATGTACATGCCTATACCACAGAGGGGGCACAACATGCACCTTTCTTATGCTACCTAGGGGGTGGGGCCCTGGTCCAGCTTCAGCCTTAAGGAACCTTGTGACTAGTTGTGTGTTTGGAGGTTTCTGACAACAAAATTTGAGCTTCTGCATTTCAGTATAGCTTAGAGCATTTTGCTCACTCCAGTGACCAAATTACAAATATTCATATCTATCCACTGTTATTAACCACAGATGCTGGTGTCTGCAAACATGCTGAAGCCTGACTTCCTCATTCGGAGTTCCTGTTATAGACTCATTTCTTAGGAGAGGAAGTCCAAAAGAAAACAATGAAAGTATACAATATGAATGCTTCCAAATGTCTCATGTTTCACAGAAGGCTTCTAACGTAGTGGTGGTCTCATAATTTGAAATAAAAAAAAAACATAAGCTCAAGTCATATTTCTTTTTCTTAAAAAAAAAAGATTTATTTGTTTATTTTATGTATATGGGTACACTGTTGCTGTCTTCAGACACCCCAGAAGAGGGCATCAGATCCCATTACAGATGGTTGTGAGCCACCATGTGGATGCTGGGAATTGAACTCAAGACCCCTGGAAGAGCAGTCGGTGCTCTTAACCGCTGAGCCACCACTCTAGCCCTCAAGCCATATTTCTTAAAAATCTCATTTGGTAATTGCTGGGGGGAAAATAAACAGAATCCATAGGACATACTCCTAGTCACCTTACACTCAAAAGTAAACACAGCATAAATGCCACCAGACTAGAAATGGCAAAGCAGAGAATAACAAGAAAATAGAAATCAAAGTGCCAAAATCATATAGAAAAATATAAAGTGTAATGTACACTAAGCTTCATTTTGAAAGGCAGATATTGTGCTTTGAAACAACCTGAGTGTAAAAAAAAAAAAATTCAGAATCAGAAATTGTGGGTGGAGTGACGGCAGCTGCTGTGCCAGGGAAGCCGCTTTCATATGGACCGCCCCTTGTAGCTCTGAAAGAATCTTTCCCCACCTGGGTACCAGCATGGCTTTCTGGTGAGACATATTTATTCAACAATTTTTCTCCTACTCTCTTAACATTTCTCGACCTAAAGAGCAGATCTAGTGGTGTGGGATGGACTGAGCTAATGGCCATGCCCCTTTCTCAGCTCTCCTACGTGGTGCTTCCACTGTGGCTTGAGTGTGACATGACCTCCAGAGGCTCAGACGTTTGCCTCCATGATGGAATGTACGCCCCCCTACCCACCCCAAACTTTGAGCCCAAATACAGCTCTCCCTTCCCCTAAATTGATTCTTCTCAGGTATTAGGTCACAGCAAAAAGAAAAGTGATGATTATACCGGGCTTTGGGGAGCAGAGATGCCCTTCCTCAGCCTACTTAACTCTGTGCTTTCCCTTCATTTATAGGAGGTTGGGGCATCAGGATCTGTGCCCATCGCCTTCTCTGAATAGGGGCTTCTTTACAGAGTCACTATGGCACAGCAGACATGTTTTCAGAGCGTCTTCAATTGGGCCTCCTCCTTGGTGGTTGTAATCACCGTGTTTCAGAATTGCCCTTGTGCCTCTTTCTCATTTCTTCTGATGGTCTTCCGCTATGGCCACTCATATTTTATTACGGCCCTTTCTGATCTTCTGTGGTTACTTATTTATTTATGCATGTTAAATCTTACTAAAATTTGCCCTACCCGAAAGGGTGACCAAGTCCTGTGCAAAGCCTTTCTTCTGCATCTTCGGGATCAAAGGATTCTGATCAGAATGTTCCATGCTGCGCTCCTGGGCTTTTTTCTTCTCCCCCATCTGCCTCTCACACCAGTTGGGATGACACAACGAGTTTGGGTGGTGTACATTTGTGTGGACTTGGGCTTTCTGATCTCGGGCTAGTGGCCATTACTATAGATGGCTCTTAGGCGAATCTCCAGTTTCCCTCCAGACACTGTTTACTTTGTGTCTCTACAGGACAGCAAGTGAGTTAATGATCTTTTCCCACTGCTTGATGCTTTCAGCCTCAACTATTTTATTTCTGAGTAATGTCCTGACATGCTGCCACATCCTGGGGAATCACCTGCTCCATAGAGGAAGAAGACTGATGGAGAGATGACACGGGCACCTGCTGCAGCCTGATCAGGAGGATGGTCCTGGTCCCTGACAGTTTCTTGCCTGCCTGCTTCCTACTCTGAATCAGCTGGTGAGGGGCTGGGAATGAAGGAGGCTTGGATTACTTCTCAGTTAGGCCCATTAACACCATCATCAGGGACAATTTCCACTTAATTATTGCCACCACAGCCCTTGCTTTCTACAGCTGTGACTTTGTGCCTTTGCATGCTGGATCTACTGGCCAGTGAGAAGAAACTGGCATCCTAAGCACCTCAGCTTCCCAGCATGGAGCCCTGCTTTCCTAGAGGAGGTGTGGATCCATCAGAGTGGGAAGACATTGGAAAATCTCATGATCCCTTACCTCTCAGGGATGTCTCTGGCTAAAGAGGGCCTGAGCCTTGTCCCTACTGTCCATCTAGGTTCCCTATTGACTCCTAAGCCCAGCCTCACTTACTTGCCTGTAGTTTCTTGCTCATCATTATCTACTGCTTGGCTTAGCAATCTACTCTGCCTGCCCTGAGGCAGCACCCTAGGCTTCCCTCAAGGTGCCCCATCGTTTCTAACTATGTCACATGATTTTGACCTGTTTTCCATTCCCCCAATAGACTGCATAGCCGAGCTCTCATGGCTACCGCCTCTTATGGTTTGCCTGGTGAGCAAAGAAAAGGAGACCAACATCAATCATAACTTCCCATATTTGAGGCAGCCGAGGCTGCTTCTAGCTCGGAGTGGAACTGCAATCATGCATGAACATGGTTTATCTAAAAAGTGAAATCCTTTGTAGTAAGTCAAACTTCAGATAGCTTTCCAAGCTCAGTCAAGTTGAGCTCATATGAACTGAACCTCTGAAATTACAGTTAACTCTTAACCAGCATAAGTGAGGGAGATGTGACATTAATCTAAGGCTCAGCTTTCCTCACCCAGCACTCCATCCTCAGTAACCTCTCGCTAGGCAGCCAATAGCACAGTTATTCAAGCTGCTTGCTAGGCATGCATCACTTGAGTCTCTGGCATGTAACCTTCTACTGTCCCTCAAATATCAATGCATGAATGAACAGCACTTAGAGAATAATATTACAAAAAAACCACTATCCAGCCAAGAAAAGTAAAGTCTTATTTCAGTAGCACTGTTTAAAATGTGAGCTTAAGACTCACTTCTCCTGTTCTCTGGAAATTCTAAAGATGCTTCCTTGACTACTTTGAAGGTAATCAATAAAATATATCTGATCCTAAGGCCACTGAATTCTGAATAGAAAACATGTATAACAAAGTTGGTAAATATGATATGTCAATCATATACTATTTTATAATGATATACTTTATATTATGTGCTTAAAAATGTATATGATCATAATCATGTATATTTGTATACTATAAAGTGCAATGCACATTAAATATAATATCCAAAATTATCCACTTATAAGTCATAAAATGTAATTGTTTTAATAACAACCTATCTGATAATTTACAATATATGCTTTAATAAATTTAATGCAATTTCTAGCTTTCATGTTAAAATTGAAGTGATATATTTTAAATTTTAACTGATGTGGGAATTAACTCTGCTTTTCACCTTTTCTTGCTCCCTCCCTAGTGCTGGGTTAGACAATTAATAACACATAAATAACTTCTTACATATATTTTCATCAGGCATTCAGTTTATTCTTTTCAAAGGTGAATAATTTCTGAGAATTCTGAAACTTATTAAAAGGTCAAATTTAGTTGTGCAATTTAGAAACTCCCATCTCAAGCAGATGTATCTGACTGTTAGTCACTTTGGAAGACAGGTCAACATTTTCCTTGAGATAAGTCAAGCCTCAAGTGTTGGATTCAAAAAAAACAAAAGAGAAAACCTGGGAAGATTAAAAGCAAAGATTTGACTAATTGTGGGTAAGATTGGAGTGAGAGATTACTATAACATTATGTTTGTAATAAATACTTTGTTATCTTTTAAGGGTTACTAACCCTCAAATCAGAAAGTGTAAGATATGTGCTACATCATAGCAAGTAAGCAATCGGAGAAGTTATCGGTTTCTCAGTGCTTCCTGGGAAGACTGTGGAATTCTGAGAAATGTCTCTATGGTCTGCTGCTGTGAGTGGGAAGGAGAAACTCCACAGATGGACTAGGTGACTTTACCCATGCATCGAGAAGTATCAACCTTCCAAGAGTCATTGAAAATCACAGCACACTCATATCATATGACATGTGTCATCAAGCTATCTTTCACGACTATTAATGCAAATAGAAAACATGAAACTCACGCTATGAGATGTTACAAATACGTGTACACCTGTTGTTCCATCAGATCTCAATCAATCAGCAATGCATAATGACAAGAAATGAAGGCACTTTTCAGTCAAGAGTCACAAAAGCCTGTGGGACCTGCTGCCTTGTTCTTCCTGAGTTATTGCTAAACAAGAGTCCTTGCAAATTGGAATAAATATGCAGCCAAACAGAGAAGGAAGTAAATGCATCCCCCACCCTGGTGCTGGTATCCACAGGAGCAGCTTCTTATTACTAAATTTTAGAGACACATATTGAGATAAGCTTGGTGGGTAGGAAATTACAGAAAGATAATGTAATTCTGCAGTCATAAAATATTCCATAATGGAAGGGGCTGCAAGACAATTTTGGCACCGGCAACATTTGCTTTTGTAATATGATCATATGTTAAGGTGATTTTAAAAAAATCAATTTAAAAATTCATAAGATGATTTTATTCCCCTGTTACAATGCAGGTTTATTATGCAATATTTCACCCATGGATTGTTTGGGATGGGGTGGGGGGGCTATGTTACAGACAAATGTTCTATCAGGTCATTTGGTTCCAAAGATAGAGCAAAGCTCATCTTCCTAGTGTTTCTTAATATGTCACTACTGTCACCTGTGTTGACAATGCAAAATACACAGAATCTATGCCTGTACCTGTCCCCTGCAGACCCGCAAGCATCCTTGCACGCAGCACTCCAGACAATCAGCATTGTTAAAGATGATTGTTTAACTGGTGTCCTAGCTCACAGTAACAGAAAACATAGTCCAGTCATGAAAGCAGAACATAGCCAATATTATCTAGGACCCTGCACAAATCCCCCAGCTACCTCCTCATCTTCATGACCCTAGAGCTAAAGAGCATCAGCAGCTGGTGACCGGATTCAACCATTAAGCAAGATTCACACAGTGCTATGGCATCCGTCATAAGAGAATTTGCTAAGAGAATTGTGTCATGAAAGTGACACTTGGTTTTTAAGCTGACTTATGATTAACACAGACAGGCACAGAAGTCACATTATGGTTATTTAGACACTGACCTGGTATCGGTTGAGCTGCTAATACCACAGTAGGGAGAGGCCTGGAGGCAGGAGTGGGCCTGGACAGAGATGGAGTTACTTGGTTTGCCAGAAAATGAGTTTTTTCATGGCTGTGGAAGAGTCCTGATTCCTCGGGGTATATCCATGTTGAGTCCAGAGCAAAGGAATTATTAAAAAAGATCTGTCCAAAACAAAGGCAAGCAAACATTTAAAATAAAGCACTTGGTAGAAAGTACAGGTGTATGCTACTGCTCACTGGTCAAACAGTGGGCATTACAACTAGGCATGTTGTAGAAGTGTGGATCTAAAACTTAAAAGAAAAGGGTTGCTGTGAGAAGCCAGAGAAAGGCTTCTAGCTGAGACTGGGCTAATCTTTTATTGTCAGCCTCGCCAGTTCAGCCCAACAGCCCGGTGACACACTAAAGAATCACACAACGACACCACCACTTTGTGTGGTAGAATAAGTTAATGTGTTATTCCATCTTTCACAGGCAAGTAAGTAAACGGTACTCAGAAAACTTGAATTCATAACCATCAGGAAGAAGAAGAAGAAGAAAGTGAGAATCATGAGAAAAACGCCTTCCCAAAATGTAAAAGTTTCACTATATAATGTTTGAGAGTAGGGTTTGGTCAATGGTTATAAATTTTAAGGCTGAAAAAAAAATCTGATTCAGAAATTTGGTGCTTTTTTTCAACAGAACCCAACCCATTCATTCAAGTTATATCAAAATTATCCCTATCTGCAAATGTCTTTGAACAGGCCAGTCTCGTCCTGAAATGAGCCTTCTCTGTACTCAAATAGCCAATCTATTACAATTAGAAAAGGCATAATGTCTTCTGTTAACATGGTGATACCTAGTAACTTATCAATTAAAAATCCACTTATCCAATTAAATTGCTTGCACTTTTACCTTGTAATTAGGTATCCTCTTATCTATCCAGCTTTTCCCAACAGGAGGTGACAGAGTAGAAGGACAGACATGTGGGAAAAGGGGCACCAACTCCACAGCCGAGGAGGGGGCTAGTCCTATGGACGGAGAATGACCACCAAACAGCCACTGGGATGCAAAATTTTAAAAGAGAGAGAGAAAAAGAAAGAAACATCAGTCTGTTTTGTACCAAAAGATGCTGGAATAACTGCTATGATAAAGGAATTTAAAGTATAGAAATTTGATGAGAAAATTATCTCATTTCCAATCAAGAAATACCATAACCATTTATAAATTTCAAAGAAACTTGTGAAAATTGTATATCTGGATCATCATAAAAATTATCATTTCAGTCTCTTTGATTATTGGGAAAGAACTTTCAAGATAAGACCATGAGAGACACAAAGGTACTTCCACAGTGTCTGGTTGCATAGATACCTAGACGAGCTAAGTAGGTCAGGAGGCAAGCCCTAAGGTCAGGAATCCTGGAAAGGGATTGGTGGGGAGGGAGTGGATAATAGGAGAGGAAAGAAAACAAAGGGTAGGGGGGCCAGAAAGGATTCAATACATTCAGGACTTATCAAAGGGCTAACAACAAAGAAAGAAAGGAAGGAAGGAAAGAAGGTAGGAAGGAAGGAAGGAGGAAGGGGAAGGAAGGAAGGAGAGAGGGAAGGAGGGAGAGAGGGAGGGAAGGAGGAAAGGAAGAAGGAAGAGAAAGGGAAAGAAAAAAGAAAAAAGGAGTTTCTGGCTTAGGCTGATGGGAAACCATGATGGGAAGGGCAAAGGCTGGCTTTGGGGCCATTTCTTTTGAATTCCCAACCTCCAATCATGGAGAGCACAGAGCTGTAACTCTGTCATCTCCTTCATTGTATCACTTTGTATCATTTCATTTGTCATTTTGAAACTGTTTTAAGGATTTAAGATTGTAACTTTCTCAAGGTTCATTAAAACAAACAGATTCTAGAGCAAAGAAAATGTAAGAACCGCTTGACTAAAGATCTCACTGCAGAATATAAGACAGCACAGAAAGGGACAGACAACTGAGTATGGGTCACCCACTAAAACCACACAGGCATCACCCCAGTAAGGCTGAGTTGGGTGTGACTACTGTTTCAAAGTTACATTTTTTGTTTGTTTGTTCTATGTAAAAATAGCTTTCTGATTCTCCTTATCCTTATTTGGATAGTGATATAGTGGAAAATATTCAAAAAACTAATGCTAAGATATTTTTTTCTGGATTAAAAAATTATTTATTCAGGGAAGAAATGCAGGGAGTTTTTTTTGGGGGGGGGATTTCTTGACATTATGTACCTCTAGTGGTAACACTCTGAAATGGCAGCCCTCCTAAACATGGCAAAAGCTAGCAGAGCTTATCCAATATGATGAGCATCACACATCACGATAGGATGCCCAGTACAGCACGTATCTGTATTGTTAAGCCTAAGGAATAGCTTAGGGGGAGTTTCATGACGTCTTCTAGAAAAACTCACAAGGTGGTACCTGGCTAAAATTAATGAAAAGGTATATACTATGACAGAATGCTCGTTTGAATGCGCTAATGATATCAGTCTCCGAGTTTAATATATGCTATTCCTGGATTCAAACTCATTTGCACAGATAGTGAACAATGAATTTGGCCGAAGCCAAGAGAAAGGTCGAACCACCACACCATCAGTCAAAGGTGCAGTCACTTTTCTTTGCTATTCTAGTCTCTGCATGCCAAACTCTTCTAAAGTGGGATCTAGCTTAAGGGAATTCAGAGGGCAGAAGAGGAATTCCCTCCCACAAGACGCTTTCATGGCAGGATTTCCAGGCTGCCTTCCGTGGCCGGATTCTCTTAAGCACTGCCCTGAATCTATGTGAAAGAGTAGGGGGACCAGATCAGAATCAGAAATAGCTATTGATCTGCAGCTTGCTTTCAAGTCTGGTGGAGACTGTAAAAGTATTAACTTCGAGGCGATGGCAGCCACGGTTGTTGGCTGCAGCGCTCTGCTCGGCGGCGGCGACTTCAGGACTGCGTTCTGGACAGCGCCCGGCACCCCGGAAAGTTGGGTCCAAGCTGTTTGGCTTTAGTCAGGGCTGCAGTGTCTAAAGCGCTCTAATGAGAGATAGGGTAGAAAATACCACAAAAGAAAAACCTGCCAAAGCAAAACCGGACGTCGAAGCATGAACTTTCTTGCCAATGTATGACTGCGCGGCTGCGTCCTGATGGTGTGGGGAACCCAGGACCACCCAGGGAGGGAGAGGCGCCAACCCGAGGGTCAAGGCAGCCCCAGGACAGGAGGGGACCCGAAATACAAAGCCTGGGTGCGATCGGGGCCGGAGCCGTTACCTGTCCGTGGAGCAGGGGATAATGGTGCACGGCGGCGTGGTCTGGCGCAGAGGACAGCGGCAGCAGGGGCAGCAGGGGCTCGCCCGGGGCTGGCCAGCCGGGCAGCCGCGGGAGCAGCGGGGCGGAGGCAGGCTGCGCCGAGGCCAACAGCACCGGCGGGGGCGCGACCCCGGCGCCAAGCCGGAGCAGCCCGGCGGTGCCGGGGACCATCCAAACCCAGGGCGGTGGCGGTGGGTCTGCATTCATCGGCCACGGGAGAGGCTGCCGCCACCGGGGCTGCTGGGGCTGCTGTAGCTGCCGCCGCCGCCGCTGGAGCCTGGCGCCCGCCAGCATCCTACACCCCCGCGCGGGCGGCGGCGGGGGCGGCGGGCGCCCGAGGTGCGGGCCGGCGGCGGCGCGGGCTTCGGAGCGAACTCTCTTGGTTGCGCGACGCGGCCGCTCGCTCCGCCCCTGCCCCGCTCCGGAGCCCCTCCTCCTGCCTGTGCCACCCCCGGGCCTGGCGGGGCCCTAGTCCCCGCCCCCAGTCCCGGACCCCCTAGGCGGGGACACAGCGCGGCACGATGGGGTGCTCCCAACCCAGCCGGCTGATTTTTTCTACTGTGATCCCTAGCCCACTACGTTGTCGCTCTTGGTGGCCAATGGCTCTAGCTGACGGTGCGCACAGCGGGTCCAGGGACTCAAGACTTCGCTTGCGATCCTAATGGCGAGCTGAAGCCGAGGTGGCGGCGCTGGAGCCGGGCAGGTCCTGCCACCCGTGGAGCTGGGGACGCCGGCGTGATCTACCTGGTTTAAAGTGAGTCTAGGGCTCAAAGGCAATACTAGACTGCAGACGTTGACGCCAGCTGGGTCCCGGACCCTTCTAGGCATGTGTCGATTTCTCTCTTGGATAAATATGCAAAATATTTTCCCAAGTCTCTAGAGGTTCACCGTGCCATGAAACCCGAAATTTTAGTACTGAGTCTAACGTCCCTTCCGGATATCTGCTGGTTTCAGCGCCCTCCTTTGCCTCTGCTTTAACCCACAGACTCCCAACCTCTCCCCTCTGATGCAACGCACAAGGCAAGTGGCCTCCTCATCTAGAGGGCTTGGCCTCGGTGAACTTGTCTTTAATCCCTCCGGGCACAGGACTGAGTTCCTTCATGCCTCGCCATAAGCTGCGGTGACGCTGCGCGCAGAAGTGTCTGGGTCAAGCAATATCTTGCTCCACTCGTTCCACGCGGAGCTTCCTTCCTCTCAGCCGGCGCCGGCTGAGGAGCCAGGCTTTGCGCTGATCATAAGCAGTTTCCGCCAGGCGGCGCTGGTCCCAGCCCCATGTGCTGACCTAGCTTGCGCAGAACACTGGGTAGACTGGTCCGATGCCAGGTCTCCTCCATCAGATTCTCTGACATTAACTGGCAGTGGCTTCCAGCCCCAGGCCAGTCCTGGACAGTTCGTGCCGACAGCAGGGCACAGACTTCCACGTGCTAAAGAACCTGAAACCCTAGGCATCCAACCTTATGACCAAGCCCTGCTTAAAAGCGCTTGACAAAACTTCAGGTACCAAGCAGATGGAGCTTGCCTAGGAAGGCTGTCTGACCCGAAGAAAGCGCAGTCCACCCAGCAACATCCAAAGACACACCTAGGTCAGGCACATACCCATCACCCTTCACCCCTTTAGTAGCCCCTCCTGGTAGAAATAGAAGCACTGACCTCGCTCCAATCAGTTTCTTCCTCATTTCCCTGGTTTGCCTAAGTTCCTACCTTCCTCCTAGCCTGTCATGATTTCTTTTAGATCTCAGCATATGCTGATTTACATAGCTGGCACATTGCTTCTTTTCTCCACCCAAACCACTTACAATTTGCAAGTTTCTCCCTTTCTTTGATGCCAAAGTACTGACAGGATTATTTCCCATGTAGAGCCCCAAAGCTTTGCAGATTAGAGCACTGGTATCCACTGGAGGCTGCACTTGTGTGTCTGTATATGTACACAAGTGATGCTATGTGGCCATCTTGGTCTCTAGGCTCCCAGTTAAACTAAGATGCTGTGCCAGTTGCTAGGTAGACGAATGCCCCCTGCTCCCCAAGCTGTATTCTTAGAGAAGCAGAACAGAGTCCACTCATCCCTTCCTGGTGTGATCTGGGGGCCCAGAAGACCCTCAGTGGCCTTGTCTGGGTTGAGTGTACTCTCAACAAAACAAAGTTTTATGCCTGCAGCACCTCTAGCTCCTAGAACAAAGGGAGTCGGCCCAAATCTGTGAGTCCTTCACATCCTGGGATATTTCCACCCCAGTTCTCACACAATGTTTCTGCTGGTCAACTTGGCTAAAGGCTAATTTCCTGTTTGGGCTGTTCTGTGTTCAAAGGCCCTGACACCATGGGCACTCCCTGACTCTAAAGAGAGAGCAGGCTCAAAGAGACTCTGTATGACCACAGTCCTCTTTTTCTGTCAACTGTCACAAGCTCAACAGTATCCAAGCAACTCAATGTTTAGAGTCATTTTTCCACATCATGCTCTGTGCTAGATTTTGGGTAACAGAAAAAAAAAAACAGCTCCCACTTTTTAATTGTTACAAGGATGCTAACGAAAGTTTAAATCCTCCTTCAGGTTCTCATGTCCTCCTGCTCTCCAGCCTTTGCCTCAGCCTCCATACAATCCAGGAACAACGCTATACCCTGGAGGATGTGAGCTCTCCTCTTGGGCACCCTAGCTTCCTAGTTATTTAAGAGGATTCTTCATGATCACTCCTGTGAAGATTACTTGTGTGTCATGAGGACGGCTTAAGGGTCAAAGAGATAGGAACTATGCAGGTGGTACAGGCAGATACTACCATCAAGCAGGCAGCATTAGCTGAAGGTCAGAAACCAGCAGACCAGCCCTTTTGATCTTAAACTACCCACTTAGGAGAGGTGGGGGTGCAGTGGATGTGTCTGCTTACTGGTCAGCACTTTAGGGGATTTGCCTACATGGGGCAGAAAGTGGCACCTCATTAAATGCATGTGTGCTATCCATCTCCCTACAAAAGTCAGCGGGGAGTTTGCTTTATAGAGAGTTTATGTCCAACCATCCTGACAGCCAAAAGCTGTCCTTTATATTTAGAAAAAAACAACAATCATTTCAGTGAAGGTGAAACAGAACACTGTGTAAGTAGACCATCCACAGAAGGAGGAAAACGGGCTAATTATCCTCAGATACTAATGAGTTCTGAGTTGTGTATCATCTTTCAGGAGGAAATAATAGGGGATATTAGGAAGAGGTCGATGGAATGAGATTTTGCAACCTGGAGAAGGTGTTTTTTTATTTTGTTTTCCTAAGTAAGATTGAAATGAATCTTAAAAAAAAAAAAAAAAGGAAAATGTAAATGCTTCTATGCAGGGCCTGCAGAGTTAAAATATTGTCAGGGGAAGCTGGGAGAGGTCCAGGGCCCAGGCTTCCCTCAACAGTTTCCTGCCCACCCGTAAGCTGCCTCTCCAAGGATCCCATCAGGTCCTTCGCTGCTGGAAACTCATTGTGGTGACACAAAAGAGTCCTGGATGAAAGCCAAGCAAGCAAGCCACCACCTTGGATGCAGGCAGGTGCTGGAGGGAGGAGGGTTGACAATGTGATACCCACTGGGTCCCTGAAGCATGAGGAGTGACATGTAAAGGTCTCCCCAGCTTGGTCCTTTCAGAGACAATTCTGAAGGTTCCTGGGCCACCTAGAAGATCTGTCTTTGTCATTGTTGGAAACTTCAAGCTAGAGTTCAGGAACAAGGTCCTGGACGGAGCTGGAATTGATAGTGACAGCTGTCAGTAGTCATGGATGTCACCAATGCCCTGCAATGCACAGACCCAGTATGGTGGAGAGAGAGTGGCAGTTTGGGGGTTAAATAGAGGTGTCTGATGCTCTGAAACACAGAGGGAAGCAAGATGCACCTGTGCAGGCCATGATATGCTTTAAAGGGGGGATGAAATTGCTGTTTTATGTGTGTTAGTACATATAATATAGTATAGATATCTTGACAATACAGAAAAGCTGAGTCAACACATATAGGAAAAAACAGTGCTAACATTTGATGACCTTCCCTCTACAAGGTTTTCTTGATTTTTAGATTTTTAAAAAATTATATCTTTAGCATGTGTGTGTGTGTGTGTGTGTGTGTGTGTGTGTGTGTGTGTGTGTTTGTGTGAGAAAGAGAAGGAGTGCAGCAAGGGGGAGAGAGAGCAGTGTAGAGATCAGAAGACAACTTACAAGAGTTGGTTTTCTCCTTCTATCATGTTGGTCCAAAGAATTGAACTTAGGTTGTTAGGCTTGGTGGTAGACACTCTTAAGTACCTAGCCCAACAACATTCTACTAGCATCTTTCTACCTACAATGTGGAAACAGACATATATCCTGTGTATATCTAGTATGTTTCATCCTGTCATAGTGTATTTTATATGGTTTCTTTTTAAATAAAGAACATTGGCTCAGCTCCTACTCTGCATGATTGTAAATCTTATTGGCACACACAGTACAGCAGCTTGTGAGCTTTGCACAATACTGCAAAGTCTGCAGGACCTTGCTCACTAACATCGAGCACGTCCCTCAGGGAGGACTGGGCACCATGGGTAAATCTGCCTAAAGCTGGCAAGGAGAACAGAAACACAAATACTGTGGGTCTCTGCCTGAGACACCTCTTGCTTAGAGGACTGCTGTGGCTACAGGAGCCTGCTCCCCAGACAGTCCTGCGTGCTCAGCAAGGCAGTCAAGTCCTGGTGGCATTTGGGGTACACTTCCCTCATAGTGTATTTCTGGAAAAAGCCCCAGAAAGTCCTCTTTGGTGCTATCAAAGACCTAGACCACCTTTATTCCTTAACACACCTCCACCTCATGCTCCAACTTAGGGGCCTCCCGCCCTAAAATCCATCCCCACAGCCTCAACCACCAAGGTCATCCTGAAATCTCTCCCTCAACAAAGCTCTGCTACATGGTTTAGTCTAAAAAGAAGATTACAGACTTGCTCTTCCAGGGTGACCCGCACCCAGAGGGTGCTACCTTAACATTGTCTGATGGATGTAGCCTTCCCCAGTGAAAGGTTCTCTAGAGATGCAATGAAGATAGGCCATAGGATTTGTACTTGATCCGGTGTTAAGATTTTAGTTTCCAATATACTATATAGTATAAAAAAAATAATCATTGGAAATCAAAGACTAGTGATAGAAATAATAAACTATCCATTCTGTGCTTCAAATGATGTTACAGAAGTATTGACAGGTAAATTATATTTTTGAAACAGGGTCTCATGTAGCCCAGGGTGGCCTCAAACAAACTATGCAGCTGAGAACAGCCTAGAGCGCCTTACCCTGCTGTTTCCATATTCAAAGTGCTGAGGTTACAGGCATGCACCACACGCCTGATAACTGAGTGGATTTCTTCAGAGATACCAGAAAAGCAACACTCTCCAGAAGCAAGTGGCCCGGGCTGTTCCTGGTGGGTGGCTCACTATCTGCTACACAGACTGCTAAAGATTGACCAATATACAACCATTCCACCAGCAGCCCTGGGTCTGCATGATGCAGTGCCCAGGGTGCAGGACTGAAGTGTGGCACAATTAGAAATACTGAACCCCAGCCTATGGTGCAGCTGCATGTAGGTAACACAGCAGGACAGCAGTGGCACTCAGCTAGTGGGCATATCTGCCATGGTTAATGCTGGGCCTGAGCTGTGTTCCTTGTACAAGACTCGCAGGGAGGTTAGCTTGAAATCTGGTCAGGATGTGTGTAGATGGGCAGCAACATAGGGTTTGATCATTGGACAAGCACTAGAGCCACATTACCTGCAGCTAATACACAGATCAATTCATTAAACCCATCCACAATGTTACAGAAATGATCTATGCCTGTTTAAATGACAAGAAATTGAGGCAAATGGACCAGCAGATGGGATGGCTCAGTGAGCGAATGAATCAAAGCACTTGTGCCAAAGCCCAGTAACCTAAGTTCAATCCCTAGGACCTTGCATGGTAGAAGGGAGAACGCTTGAAAGAACTCAGACATTAACATACGTGCTGTGGGAATGCATAACTCCTCCTGACCCTGTACATACACACAAAATAAAGGGGTTTTTTAGTTATAAAAATAAAGAAACTGAAGCAAAGAAAAACTTTCAGTGTGCCGCAGCCTCTAGAGCTGATCATTTGCAAGACTGGAATTTAGATCCAGAGAACCAGGTGCTCAGGGAAGAAAAGCCAAAGCTCTGAGACATCTCAGGGGGTGATAGGAATATCTGGTGTCTGAAGGTCATATTTTTTTCTTGATTCCCTTCTCTTTGCAAGAGTCCCACCAATGGAGCTGCTCTCCTCAAGCCTGATTTCAGAGCAGTGTGCATTCCAGAGAGAGAGACAGAGACAGAGACAAAAAAGAGACAGAGACAGAGAGAAATAGAGAAAGAGAGAGACGGAGACAAAGACAGGGACAAGGATAGAGACAGACAGAGAAAGACTGAGAAAGAGAGAAAGAGAGAGAGAGACAAAGAACAGAGACAGGGACAAGGACAGGGACAGAGACACAGAGAGATCACCTCTGAATCAGCCGTCATGATCCTTCAATCCACACTCTCAACTCTTCCTAGTAAGTTATATACCATCAGAAATGAACGAGGAGACTAAGTGTTGTCTTGGCACCATTGATTGTCTTGATAGTTTTCACCTTGATAAAACAGACTTACAAGGAAAAAAATCACTGGGAAGTCTGTGTTTTTCTTCCCTAGGCATTTAACTTTAATAATTCTGTGTATTCAGCAACTTCTATCATTTATCCAGATTCTTTCACTCTTCCAGCTTATTAGTAAATACACTGAAATAATCTCACCTTAGTACCAGCACCTGTGGCACCTGGCTTTCTACCGTTCCCCCTGGTCAGAATTAGACAGGGCAAGAATTTCCACTATCTAAAAAGCTATATAGATCCATACATGAAACCATGGCCCTGACAGTAGTGTGGTTGTCATGCAGACCTTGTGAGAGCTAAGCCATCAGAACAGGCAGTTTAGTAACTGCCAGGAAATCAGAAAGAGCCTAGATGATGAACAGAGAGACAGACTCTCCCCAGTCGTCTGAGAAAGTGTTTTCACGTGGTTGGGTAATGCTTCACGGCTCACCTCTAAGGTCATCAGCTCAGTATAGGGACCTGCTTCTGTAGGACACCCAGCCTGCTCCCTTCCCCCATCCTCCTCTCTGCCTTTCCTGTTCCAGAACCAGGTCCCTGACATTGTTAGTTCTCCTGTGTCTCAGTCCTAAGTGAGAGGCCCCATCAGTCATTGATTATCATGTCTAGCAACATGTATGTGGAGCATATTCTGTACCCTGCTTTGCTATGGGCTTCCAGGAAATTCTGGGCTAGTTCTATGATTTCTGTAGACTCGGTTTCCTCAGATAGAAGTAGGTCTCTAGTATAAGAAAAATGAGGAATATTTATAGAAATCATTTCCAGGGGTTGAGAGAGCTTCCTGAAAGCTGGGATGGATTGAAAGATGGTATTTCATTTTAATAGTTTCCCTGTCCAGTGGCACAGCCTGGCTCTGTGGCTCCTTTGTTCATGTCTGTGCCCCCAGCCTAGTTATGACTCCTGGAATACAGAGGCCTGTAATCTGTTGTGGGCATCACACACAAACATACAAAAGTTTTTCTCATTTCAAAATAAAACAAAACATGTCAGGCATCCACTGGCTTGAGAGCTGTGAGAGGGCAGACCTGCCAGTGGCTGAAGAATAGTGTCTTTCTGTACTCCTGACTGCATTAAACCCACACAGAGTCCCCTGTCCCTGCCCACATAAACATGCCAGTCCTACCACAAGCGTGAAGTCCATGGCCAAGTAGGTAGCAGGTCAACCATGGCTACTGGGAGTGGCAATGCTCTGTCACAGAGGACCATTTGAAAGCCTGGAACTCAGGTCAGGGCACAGGATCCTCAGAGAACCTGCCCATTATTCTGGGATAGCCCTCAAAGAGGGCAGTTTTCTTCAAGTGAGTCAAAGATAGACAGACAGACAGACTGATAGATAGATAGACAGATAGATAAGTGTATAAATAAATAAGTAAATAAATAAATAAATGTATGGATAAATAAATAAAAAGTAGCTACTGAAGAAGAAAGAGTCCCTAAACAGGAGAAAGCAGAGTGTGCTAAGACCCAGACCCTTCATTTATAGAGAGAAATTCCTTTCTCACAACCACATATAGATCCACAGTGCAGAGCTAAGCCCTTCCTAGGACTCAGGATCTCCCGCATGCTGCTCCTGGCCTGACCTGGGGACGTGAAGAACCATACAGGGGCTCCAGGGACATAGGAGCTCTGGGGCCATCCTCTCCTCTCCCACCTGTGATGCTTCCCTGTGAGGCAGACCTGGACATCGGATGTGTCTCCAGTGTCCAGTGTCAGGGCTCTATCCGCAGTGTCATTTGTCAGCAAGACAAAGACCAAATGCAGATGGTAGTCTGCTTTTGGAAAGGAAGAGCACAGTTACAGGAAAGTCCCAGGAAAGGCTCCAGCCACTACAGACAGCCAAAGTGCTAGGAGGCGCTCAGTGGAGGCCGTTCTCTCAGCAGGCTTCCGTCCTCCTTCCCTTCTCTCCAGCTTCTCCACCTCTTCAGGAGTGAATGAGATCCTGAGCTGCTCCTGAAAAGTGACAGCCTCACACAGTCTGCAAATCTGGTGACAAAGGAGCAGGTGTTCATGGGACCCAGTGACCCAAGCTCCTCTCTAGACCTCTAAGTACAGAAAATCAATAGCGAAAGACCCTCTGGACCAACCAGAAGTAGCCTTCTGTGTCACACAGAAGTGATCATGTTCCTTGAGTAATGTGATTCTGGTGTCAGGCAACATGTCTTCCTGATTCATCTGCAACCGTCACAGGGTTCCCCCACCCGTATGTGACAAGAGAACATAAGGAAATCAAGGGATTTACCCAAGGACTGGGGTTGTTGTGCTTGGACATGAAGAGTCCCTCAGAGGCTCATGAGTTGAAGGCTTGGTAACAGATGGGATGGGATCATGAAGATACTAAGGTCATAAGTGGATGAATCTATTGATGAGTTTACACTGAGTGATCGAGGGGTTGGTAGATACAGTCTGCTAGCTGCAGAGGGTGGGTGGGGAGAGTCTGTGGAAGGCAGCTTCAAGGGGACACTATGGAGGGCTTCTGCAAGGTCTTTCTAGTTCTCTGATGCCCCCTCGGTTCTTGATTACAGCTGCTCCACAGGTCAGAATGCTTCCTTCTCCCCTGACCTCCTTAGGATGAAGAAAGCGGTAAGGCTTTATCCAAGGCATCTTCTCTGACACTGTCCCCAGATCCACTTTCTCCATGCACTTAAGACTCAGTCTGGCCATTCTATGCTCCTTTATGGATGATCTGTCATCCTTCTCATTCCCGTTGTAGAAGACATGCTACAGGGATGGTAACTCAACTTGTGTGGTGACTCTGAAGGCAAGGGAAGGCCAAGGCTGGAGCCAAATCTGCTGGACTTGAAATGGGGCTAAGATCCTGGATGTGATGGCATCTTTCTAACTCTAAGTCTTAACAACCTCCCCCCGCCCCCCTAGTGTGGAATACACACAGTCTTCATGTTATGGCTACAGTTTTGGAAGATGTGAGGCTGAGTTGTCCCCAAAGATGGGGAAACCCAAAATGTTTGAAAATGGCAAAAATACCTCAAATAGAGAAAAATGGTTAACCTGAACTTCTTATTTTGTGGGGACTGTCATCGGCTCATGGAGAAGTGGCCAAAGCCATTGAGGAATCAAGACTGGTGCCTGAGAGAATCCTAGGTAGAGTTGGCATCCCTATAAAGTGACAATGCCCCATCACCGAGGACCATCTGAAGCCTGACACTCACATCACAGGATCCTCAGGGAACCTACCCTCCACACCCAGAAGTCTCTTGGGGAGCCTGCTCACTTTGCTCTGAGGATCACTGGGATGCCTGCCCACTTTCCCCTGTCATGCCATGGAGAACCCACCTGCTCAGCCCTCCAGTTCAGAAGAGAGTCTCCTGCCAACACTTCAGCTCACAGAGGCTCTGAATTTGGCCCCACTGTGTGACAGAAAAACCTCTGGGAGATACAGCCTAAATCCAGTCCCCAAAGAGCTGCCATACAGGAGGGTCAGAGGTATACCTCAAAACAAAGCACCAGAAGTGGAGAAGCTTTATGACTGAGACGTGAGGAAAACATTGACATAAAGGATCAAATCCCCCAGACAGCTAGTATAGGGATTATAGGGTACTGGATATGAAACCTGTGTGCGGGATTCATTTGAATAAAATTTAAATGTGTTACAAGGCTCTGCCATGAATGTTTAAAAAACATTTTAAATTAGCATCATGAACTTGAGACTGAAAATGAAAAATTACTTTAAAATTATCTAAGTGAATTTGTAAATTAATTTAATAAGTCTTCCATGAAGAGTGAGGTTTGAAACACAATGTGGACTGAAAACCAGAAGAGAGGGCTGGAGAGAAGCTCAGTGGGTAAAGTGCCTGCTGGACAAGCATGAAGAGCTGAGTTCAAATCCCCAGAGCCCACATTAAAGCCAGGCATGGAGACACATGTGTGTAACCCCAGTTCTGGGAAGATAGTGATAAGCAGATCCTAGAGGCTCACTGGCCAGTCATTGCAGCTGAAACTGTAAGTTTAATAAGACATTCTGTCTCAAAAATAAAAAAAGAAAGTACTAGAAGACACTCAACATTGACCTCTGGCCTATGTGTGCACACATGTGCACAGACATACTTAAAACACACACACTTACAAAGTAAAACAATAAAATAAAAATAGAAAATAGAAACATGAATCGGATCATATATATGCATGAAAATATATGAAGCTTATCATTATATTTAATGAATACATGCTAATAAAACCACAAGTAAATAAAGAGCTTGAGCTAAGCTGAAGAGCTGAGGGAGTTGAAACATATAGGAAGTGTTTACCCAGAATCCCCTCCTTCCCAGGCAGCTCTGATGATCTTGGAAGTGAGGGTGAGCAATTGGAGCATAAAGCAAGCTATGTGAGCATGCAGCTAGGGAGAGCACCAGACCCATGAGTGATGGAGAAGAGGCAAGAGACAGTGGTCAGTGAGTGGACTGAATGTGAGATACCCCTCTAGGCTTGGGTGGGTGAATACTTGGTCCCTAGCTGCTGGTGCTACTTCTTTAAAGGTTGTAGAACGTTTAAGAGGTGGGACTTTGTGGTAAGAAGTAAGTCACTGAATGTGAGCCTGGAGGTTTTTGGCCTGGCCCCACGACCTTCCTGCTCTCTGTCACCTGTTCCTCCAAGGTGTGAGGTGAGGAGTCCCAGACGCACACCCCTGCCACCACAGAGCTACCTGCTGCCATGCCTTGCCATCACTCATCATGAGGGACTGTAACCTCCAACCGCGAGCCAGGATAGACCCTTGCTCCTTTAGGTTGCTTTTTGTGCTGTATATTGTCAAAGCAATGAGAAAAGTACCTAATAAAAGAAGTAAGGGACAAAGAATGGTGTCAGGAGAAATAACAGAACCTCAGAAACCGGTCAAAGTGAAGTCCAGGGAAAGGAAGGAGTGTCCCCGCTGGAGGAAGGTTAGAAACGCTGGCCCAAAGAGGGAGCAGAGAAAGAATGTCCATCAGCCCATCCAGCCCTGTGAGGCAGCCATAATGAAGAAACACTTTGTGGGGTTACAAATTAAGCTAAAACCAAAGTACTTGACCAAAATAGCATGTAAATTTGGAGGGAAAGTAAAGATACTTATTAAAATTTAACTTTGCCAAATTAAATATTCATGTTGGGATTTCTACAGTGGATGCTGAAAGAATAAAAATAGGATTTGGCAAGTTTTTTTAAAAATCAATATATAAATGGTATTTGCATTTCCACAATGTTTGCAATAAATGGAGGACATAATTTAAAAATATGTAATATTTACAATAGCCACAAAAAGATGAAGTCCATAAGAGTAAACCAGCAAAGAAAATGTGTAATTTCATCATGGAGAAAATTGTATAACTTTACTGAGACATTTAGGAAGCACTTAGAAGTGGAGAAATGGACCGCTTTTATAGATAGGAATATAATGTATTAAATTTGCCAATTCTTCACAAATGTATGCAGAATTTTAATGCAATTAAAATAATCAAGGGATGCTTTTTAATACACTACAATAAGTTAATTATCAAATACACAGTGTAAGGGCAAAGGGCATGAGTAGCTGGGACAGGGCCGCGCTTCTGAAAGAGAACACTGTCAACAAACAGAATAGACCTTACTGGATAACGGGGCACTGTGGCATATGCCTGTGAGTCCAGCCCTTAGCAGGCAGAGACAAAACTGCAGCAAGTTCAAAGCTAGCTTGGGCTAACGAGTATGAAATCATTCCCAAACAAAACAAAAGTATTAGTTGAAGCTGAAGAGATAGCACAGCAGTTAACAGCATCTACTGCTCCTCCAAATTTAGTTCCCAACACCCAGTCAGGAAACTCACAGGTATCTGTAGCTCAAGCTCTAGGAGATCTGATGCCTTTAGCTTTGGAGTGCACCTGCATTCATATACACATACCCCCTCCCATCCTACACACACACACACAAACACAGGGGCACATACACACACAAAATTAAAAATAATAAAGTGAGTCTTAAAATAGGGTTGGATAAAAATGTAAAAGAACATGAAGACAGAATAAATCTTGAATCCTTCCTTCATTCAATATGTATCATAGAACTAAAAGTAACAGATAAAACTATTAAGCCTTTGGGTAGATAAAAAATTTATAGGGTACAGAAAGCATAGTATTTTAAAAGAACAATGAGAAGTTGGTACCCATCAATGCTGTATTTGAAATGTTGCCCTTCAGAAAACATCACTCTGAATTTGAAAAGGAAATTCTTAGCCTATGAAAAAAAGGTCATAATGCACACACCAGACCAAGAACCCCAATCCCAGTATATATAAAGAATTAACAAACAACTAATAACCCAATAAGAAAACACTAGACCGGACATTGCATAAAATAGATCAGCAGATGGCTGGAGTCTCCATGGGGACTACAAAGTCTAGAGTCTCCATTCCCAGTCTAAGTTCAACTTCTTGTCTGCTCACCAAGACAACCTACTGTTGTTGAGCGCTGCATTTGTTTAACTCTCCCTGGAGCAGCAAGATTCACCTGCTTGGTCTGCTCCAGGGCCTGCATGGTTGCTGTGGAGCCCAGTGTGCTCAGAATCTGTGATGTCAGAGAGGCCAGGATATAGCTCTGTGCAGATACTGGCTGCTGAGAAGTGAGGGGAGATCCTGCCTGAAAGGACTTAGGCTAAGGCATCCTGGCTGAGGAGATAAGGCTGTGCTACTCCATAACTGTGTCTAAATGTTACCAGATGCCTGGTAAGAGGCCCACACACACTCACTGAGAACAGTATCGGAGAGCACAGCAGAGGTTCCACGGTGACCCTGCCTGCACCTCGGGATCCAGGCTACTTGTATCATGTTGGTATCCTTGCTCTGAACAGATGTGTGTGCCTCCATCATTCCATCCAAAGCTCAATATCCACATAGCTACACATCACCTAGAGCTTAGCATTCAGATCACCAAGTCCATTGGTCGCCAGTTTTAAAGTCTGGGCACTTTGTGTTTGCACCGAAGCAAGTATTGCTCCCCTCTCCCAGTGGCTGTCTGACTTCTTCTATCCATTTCATCCAGGAGGACTCTACATGGTGAGAACAATCGCCTACCTCTGACAAAGCACAAAACCTGACAAAGACACAACTATGCATTTCTGAAAGTTCTCCACCTCAAGAAATGTGAGAGGCTACTCCTGCAACCATAAAGGTATTGGTTTACGAGCAGTCAAGTTTATTTTTCATGACTCATGCTAGCCAAGTACCACCCTACCACTGAGCTCCACACCCAGCCCTTCAATGTGTTCAATGGGAGAATTCCTTATTGGGAATCTTTATACATGAACATCAAGAAAAGCAGCAGTCAGCTCTCAACAAATCCACTGATGTTAGTACCCTCCAGCATGACCCTGGTTCTAGATCCGTGGGCCACACTGTGAGAATAATATTGCTCTTAACAATCCAGAGCAAAATGCTTTAAGATCACATGGCTCCCCCTTCTGCTGCTGTAGCTGCTGTGCAATGGAGGGGGTGGGGGCTAGCTCAGAAAAGCCAAGTGAAAGATGTCAGTACTCCCTCAGCTCTGCAGATGCTAGGAAGGGGTACATAATAAGGTGGAGGGTAGCCTGCGTGCCTCAAAATACCAGAAATGACCCAGCCAGCACAGCACCAACCCTAGAGGCATGTCTTCTGCTGTGAAGGTGGCTGAAGCAACCGCCGGCCATGTAAGATTGCTTTGATATACTTCACCCTGGACTCTCCTAACAGATTCAGCTGCTGAAACAGGACCATGAAGTTATCAGGAAGATAATGGTGGAGAGGTAGGTGGTTCTTATGATTGCAGACACACCCTGCAGGTTATAAAGAGGATAACGAGTTTGGAAGCAGTGCTGAGTCTGTACTTGGTGGTTTCTGGAGGCCACGTTCCTGCCTCTGTTCCTTTCCTAAGCTTTTACAGTGAGTACTATTAGTGTTCCTTAATGTGTGATAGGAACCCTGTGTGTGAGGAAGGCTGGAGGTGAGGCCACCGAGTAAGAGTCATAAGTCCTATTGTAGGACTAGTGTCCCTATAGAAAGAGAGGAGTATATTCTTTCTACATCAAGTAGAGAGAGAAGCAGGTGGCCACCTTCAAGCTAGGGAAATGTGAGAACTGGATGCTTCCTGCTTATGCCATGTGTCATTGGCGGTACTGTGGTATATCTTGTTCATTGTCCAGAGCTGAGGAACACAAGTTGCTGCCACAGAAAGGGGGTTTTCCTTCCAGGAACCACTGGACTGTGAGTAACACAGGGAACTTAAAGAATCAGCAAGCAGAGAGTGAGCTCCCATGGAGAAACTGTATCATGTTGGTATTCTTGCTCTGAACAGATGTGTGTGCCTCCATCATTCCATCCAAAGCTCAATATCCACATAGCTACACATCACCTAGAGCTTAGCATACAGATCAAGTCCATTGGTCACCAGTTTTAAAGTCTCATAGACACACTAACTAGGGAGAGGAGAATAACTCTACCCAGCATGGGGACAGGGCTGAACAAGATATCCCTGGGTCACCCTCCAACCCAGGCTCATTCAGGATATCCCAGAGAGCAACATCTTATCCAGTTCATTCGCATGCCTCCCACCCTAACCAAGAGGACGTTCGGCTGTGTCCTGTTTCCCTGCAAAGCACTTCACCTGCCACATACTTTCTCTGTCACCATCAACTCTTCATTTCCTCCAAGTTCCAAACTCAGAAGTCAAGTCCTGTATACCTGACCCTGCCATGCTGAACTGACCACTCTCTTCAATGTAGCATGGCCATTCATGGCCATGACCATGATTTCACTCAAACTGGAAGATCTATTTGCCCCACCACCCCAGTTAGAAAGCAAAGAGAGCAATGCAGTTTTATCAGTGTGGCCTCTGTGAGTGGTAATGAGCAAGTCAAGTATGCAGATACCACCTTACCCCTCGCTCTAAAATGAAACAAACGGGAAAGTTCAGGACGGTTACACACATCCCTTCAAAAGACAAAGAACAGAAACCGGCCCTGTTCTTTTCCTCCACTGACCAGTCTATTTGAAAAACCCTTTAGCAAACCTAAGATGGTAAGCCACTGAAATCATAACATGGGGTATTCAGAGGGGGTTAACTTCAAAAGCAAAAGCTGCCCCCTTGGGCTTTAAGTATGAGGAGAGTGGGTTCGCAGCCTGCCAGGCCCCACCTACCCTACCATAAAGCCAGATCCAAGCAAAGCCTATGCTTGCTCTGCGGTGAAGAGGGAGTCCTCCTCCCTGCCAAGGACAGACTTCTCCTGAGGCACTAATTACCATCAGCCCACACACAGCTCCGTCACTCCACACTCTGCCAGGAAGGGCTGCTGCGAGAAACCTCTGCATTGAAGGACAGTTGGTACGTGGACCGTTGAGGAATTATTTAGAATATTTGTATGGGGGTGGTGGTGGGATGGAAGTGTTGTGTGTACCTATTTTCTGTATCATTTTATAGCCACTTCTGTGTGCTTGTTGACCAGCTCCATCTCAGCAGAGCGTACACAAGCTTGCCTGCAGCAGAGCAAGGGTTTTGCCCTATCACTACAAGTGGGGAATCTTCCCTGTGCTTTCTTTTCTCCATCCATCTTTCCACAGAGAAGATGTTGGGTCACACCTCTGTCACCTCTATTCATTTTCAAGAAAGGAAAAACTGGAGGTAGGTATGAAAAAGTGGCCCTTCTGCATCCACGGCCTTCCTGTTTTGAATTTTTGTGCTCCTCAGTAGCCGCACTGTCTTGCATCCCACCCAAAGTTCAGAGTCCCAGATGCTGTGCATCTTTCTGCTTTTGGTGACTTTCTGTATCGTCTTCTGACAGCCATTCTCAAGACTTTGGGGAAACTTTGGATCCATTCCCTGTTATTAGTAACATCAAGCCTCTCTTTATGTGTGTGTTGTTCACTGGCCTTTTATATGTCTTTTTTATTTTAGTGTGTGTGTGTGTGTATGTGTGTGTGTGTGTGTCTGTGTGTGTGTGTCTGTGTGTCTGTGTGTCTGTGTGTCTGTGTGAATGTCCCTGTGTTGGAGTGTGGGTAAAGGTCCAAGGACAGACTCGTGTGTTAGTCTTTACCCTCAACCTGATTAGGTGTAGATAGGATCTCTGGTCTATTGATGCATATTCTAGACTGAGCTTCCAAGGGTTCTATCTCTGCCTCCCATTTGACTGTAGGGGTGCAAAATTACAGATGTGAACTGAGGTCCTAGTTCAAACACACACACATGCAAAGCAAACATTTTACCCACTAAGCAGCCATTTCTCCAGCCCTTATATGCCTCCTTTATATAGTATCTGTTGCCTATTTTAAAATATGGTCATTTGTCCTCATACTGGTGTATAAAAGTTCTCTACATCTCCTGAAACTCACCTTTTAAAAGATATAGGATCTGAGGTATCTCTTATATCTCTTATACTTGAGAGCAGGGAAGCTTGTTTGCTTCCTCCTCTGAGCATTTCCTCTGGTGCATTGTCTTATGTTGACATGGTCCAGTTTGCCTGTGCTTAGTCTCTTTACATCTCTTTGAACATTCTTTGTTATTGTGTTGTCTTAGCTTTCTGTGGCTGTGATAAATACTACTACCAAAACCAACTTGGGAGGAAAGGGTTTATTTAGCTTACATGTCTCCTTTATAGTCTATCACTGAAGGAAGTCAGGACAGGAACTAAAGCAAGAGCCACAGAGGAAGCTGCTTGTTGGCTTGCTTCAGTGCCTTGCTCAGGTACTGCCCAGGCCCACCTGCTCAAAAGGATGGCATCACCTGTAACAGGCTAGGTCCTCCCACATCAATTAGCGATTAAGAAAATGTCCTACAGACATGCCTTCAGACCTAACTGATTAAGACAATTCCCCAGTTGAGTTTCCTTCCACCCAGATATGTCTGTGCTTAAGCTAAGTCGACAAAAACTATAAAAAGCTCCAAGATACATCAAGCTTTATGAACAATGTAGTTTTGAATCAAAGTTCCAGGTGAAATTCTAGTTCATCTGCTTTCTCCTCTGGAGAGTAGAGTAGACATCCCAGTACTTCCTTCAGTGTTTCATGACTGCATTAGTCATGAAGCACACATATATATTACACACACACACACACACACACACACACACACACACACACACACACACACACCCCTCATACATTAAGAGTGGATTTACTAGAATGGCTTACACAGTTGGGTCTGTGTAATTGAGAGGCTGAGAGAAGAGTAGGTCTTCAGTGCACATAACTGGATGCCTTGGCAGTCTGAAACTGTCACTGAAGTGTGGAAGATTCCTGGAGAGCTGCTGATCTTTGGGGTGTACATGAAGACCAAGAATCTGGGCTCTGATGATAGTGGAGGATGGCAGGGCCAGTGACACCATGAAATAGATGTACTTACCAGCAAGATGTACAGACAAGCAGGTAGCACAACTTCTCCCTTGGGGGAATGTACTGCCCAATCTGGGGAGGGACTTCTCCCTGCTAATACTCCTGGACATGCCCTCAGAGGTTGTTCTCCAAGCCTATCTCTTAGATGATTCCAGATCCTCTCTGGTTGGCAATCAAAGTTGTCCATCACAATAACACAGGCTGATCCTGGGCAGCACCCCCCCCCCCCAGTAATCCTTTGTACCTTGCTTTTGAAACTACAGGACCCTGCTTCATGAATACAGTGCATAATCCACACATCCTGGAGAACAGAGACTTTTGCTCTAACCCTGACTCCTTCACAGGTTCTTCAGAGATGACTTGGGCTTTTTTGCTGTCCTGTACTTTTGCTAATTAGCATTGACTGCTTCAAGGTTGTCACCTTCTCAGTTGAACCTTTTTGAAAGAGATCCTCTGCTGGGTAGCTTCTCTGTTCTGTGTACACAGGCAAGCTGCCTCTGGAAGCATCCCAGAGATTATCACATAAGACACCACCACAGAAGAGACAACGACACTGCACTCAATATTCCCACAACACACTAACACACTATTTAGAAAATTGATTGGCATTTTGTCTATTGAATGTTAGATAGAATTTACTAGAAGGAACATGATTTTGGTTTTACCTTTCATAAGTTTGGTGTTTTTTTAAAAAAATTAGCTTCTTAAGTAAATTTTATTTAAATGTCCATTATGAACAATAAAATATATCCATTTAAAATGCTTTGACAAATGCCAGCACTAGAGTAACTGGACAGTTACTATGTAGATAATCCCACATCCCACAAGAGGGTCCTAAACACTATCCCACCCTAATTTTGCCTAGCTCATGGGGGCTTTAATCCACCTTTGGACAGTCACTAAAGACACGGAGCAACTTTTCATGTGCCTGTGTTCTCCCTCACCAAATGTTGTTTCAAATATGTTGCTGAGCTTTTAATATTAAAATTTGAAATCACTTGCACCTAGATTTGATTTGCACAGGGTAAAATGCATTTATTTAAAATGTGTAGTTTGTGTATGTAGTGTAATACTTTATTGAAGTGCCTTTCCAAATATTTTTACCATTTTTATTAGATTGTTTATCTTCTGAAGTTATAGGAGCCATCCGTATATTATGATACAACTTCAAGATTCAACCATTTTTCTTAAACAAGTGCTTCTAAGATTGTTGTGAACTTGTAGTTAATTTTAAGAATTCTGAATTTGACAGTTCTTCACAGTGTTCTCACTGCTTGCCTAGAATGACAGATTTCCAGAAACCCTGGCCATTTGCAACTGTTCCCTGTAACTCTTCATTTCCACTGGTGCTGGCATGTTCCATCCAGTCTGTGGCCCACCTGGCTGTCCCTGTACAAATGGCATAGTGTGTTGTTTAGCTTTTTTTTTGTTGTTGTTTAGCTTATTTTAAGTCTTAAGATCAAATGGTATAGTCACATAAAAATTGTAATTACCTCAAAGAGCCAAAAAATAAATAAATAAGCAAACAAAAGACCTGATTACTAAAGAATAGCATTAGAGAATTCAAGAGTTTACTCAGAAAGGTCATGTGAAGGTCACTCCCCCTTTGGGGCAGTGCTGAAGCTGTGGGCGGGGGTGGGGGTTTCTATTTACAGCTGGCCACAATTTCAGGGTAGACACTGGGGTCCTGTCAAAGGAATTTTCTGCCCAGATTTAAGTCATGATATTTCCCCCTATTGTTTCAATATGGTGAAGTGAATTGATTGATTTTTAATGTAAACCATTCTTGTATTCTGGGAACAATCACCTCTTGATAATAATATATTATTCTTTATAGGAATCATGCATAATTAAAATGCCACCACCGACCTTCAGCTGCTGCACCTTGGCTACAGAAACTCACAGCAGCTCTCTTCAATCTTCACTCCCCGCTGTGTGTGTCACTGTCACCTGTTTTTCTCTGGTTCGAGTTATAAATGCCACAGTGCATTGTTTTTCAAAATTGCATTTTTTTAAGTCTTCCGAGAATGGCCTGGTGCTAAGCCCAGGCCTTGCCCTCATCTGGCCTGTTAGAGCCCAAACATCTTCGGCACTGCTTACTGCCTGAGCCCTAGGGATGATGTGGTGTGCACCCATGTGGCAGGTGTTCACTGTAAATGTTATAAAGTTCTATGTGATGCAATGCAGTTTACTATCCAGGAAAATATGCAATGGGGCCATGGCCTAACCTGGAGTTTTCTTCCACAGCTTCCTCCTGCTCTGCAACTGCAGCTTCACAAGGGAGGGGATGGAGCTCACCTATGGTTCCACAACCAACAGAGAAGATCACTGTAAAAATAGGCAATGTGTTTCTTAACTTTGGGTCTGTTGTGGAAGATTGCACACCATCGACTCAACAGCAAGTTCTCTCTACTTGATTCTTTTTGGAAGAGCCTCTTGCCTTTCCAATAAACTGAATTGTGCTCCCCTCTGATTTGAATTAGAGCCCTTGCCTGTAAGGTACTGCACATGAAAGAGGATACACGGGTTGCACACACAGCAGAAAATTAGGGCCCTAACCCTGTTTGATGGGTGCCCTCATTAGCAGACATTAGGATTCACTCAGAGGGTAGAAATCTACAAGCCTTTGACCTCGGACTTTCAGAACTTTGAGCCAATTACTGTCCATCACTTAAGCTGCTTGTGGTGGTATTTGATTATGACAACAGAAATTCAGTGTGTATTAGATGGTACTGCATTTGTAAAACATGGTGTCTTAGTCCATCTTATGTTGCTATAGCATTATAAGGAAGGTCAAGAAATATGAAGGAAAGAGTTTGATTTGACTCATAGTTCTGAGGGCTGCATGGCCACACCCATGGCTCCGGCATCTGCTGAGGCTCTGATGGAAATCTTGCACACCACAACTCAGCAAGGAGCCTCACAAGTCCTGACAAACCAAATGTACTAGAGACAGCTCTCTTTTCAAATTTCTTCCATAACCTGTTAATCTCTTACTCCAGCTGTCTGTCATCTTGGTAATGGATAAACCCATTCACAGGGGTATACTCTTCATGACCCCCTTCAGATCATCCCTGTCCACACAGCTACAACAAGAACTGCTTTTCCATCAGGTGAGATTTGAGGGGCATATTCAAACTACAGCACACAGCTACACCTTCTTCAGGACAGAGTATTGTCTTACCCAGAAGTAGCATTGGCATGGTCGTGGGTTATCACAGTCAACGAGACATGAGATATGAGGCTGACCTGTCAGTGATCTCATTAAGAGTTTTGTATGAGAAAGGCAGAGAGAAGAGAAGCAGCTGTTGTATGGTTAGTCCTGTGTACCAGCAGGAGGCATGAGGTCTGGGGATGGTGGGAGAAAAGAAGCAGGAGAGAGCCACATGTCTCTAGGTCGTGTGTCTATCCTGGGCCATCGCTGCACATGACACGATGGTTGCAGCAGACCCCATTGTATCAGGCAACATCATTCTTTATCCAAAGGTGTGCAACCAAGCATGCCACTATTTTGTAGCGACAATAATATTATGCACTTTGTAACATACATATGTATTTATACATCATGATTTTCCATGTCATTAAACATTTCTTATAAATATGATTCCTCACAACCACAGAATGTCTGAGTTTTCCATCTTCCTGTGGTGAGGACTTAGAGCTTCCAGCTTTATGTGCTTGGTAAGGAAGAGCTGTCAGAGACACCTTTGTCTTCCCTTCAGATCATATGAGGACCAGTGGAGCACCCCCTTCTGACTCCTGCTGCATGTGCCTAGGGGAAAAGCACAGGAGTGAGGCCAGTTCCTCTCTGACAGATTCACAGAATGTAACCATTTTGAAAAACCCCTCTGACCTGCTTGCCAACAAGTGATCTCTGTTTCCCTACTGAGGTTTGGTTTGTAGGGCTGCAGGCTGTGGGGTTGAACCCAGGGCCTTGTGCATCTTGACAAGTACTCTACAACTGAGAAGCAAGCCCAACCTGGTTCACTTCATTAAAGTGTTCCTCAGTTTGCTGTCCAGAGTTGTATTTCTTACCATGACTCCCCTGCTCACTGCTCTGTGACACAGAGCCTCTTCCAGACAGAAGCCCTTCCTAGGGTTACTACACCGTTTCCTTTCTACACTGTCAGACTTAACAGCCTAAGTCATGCCTCTTCTTCTATGAAGAACATTTTATTACTCTTGCCTTGACCATCCCATACCTGCTACACTCCCATAGCCCACTGTACCTCTTCATTGTACTGTACAATGTCATTCCATCCTTGAAAACTAGACACTCAGCCAACACATGGTACATGAGGGAATGGATGCATGGATGAATGAATGAATGAGTGAGTGAGTGAGTGAGTGAACGAACGAACTGTTAGTGCTGAGCACACTACCTTGGTGCTTGCAGGCCTGTGCCAGGACATGACTAGGAGGTCCTCAGATAGGGATCCTGTTCTACATCTTTCAGAACAAATGGGAAGACACCTTATTCAGAACTGAGGTAGAAATCTGGACCAGGCAGAGGAAGACAAAAACTCCTCTGGGCACAGTGAACTGCTGGTTGCTTGTCAAGGCAAGCTTAGTTGTAAACATGTCATTGTCATTAAAGCAAAGATACCCACACCCACGGTTGTGATGCCCCTTCTTGCCTGTGTGTAGGGCTCCAGGGTGCTTCACTGTGGTCCATCCTGATCCAGCAGACACCAGAGCCACCCACAGTCACCCAGCCTTCATTCACTGGGGTGTGCAGTCATGTTTAAGCTGCCCATGAAAGTCCCCACCTCTGACGCTTTGCCTGTGTCTGTTAGGTCTTCACCTATAACCACAGCTCTATAGAAATTAGGTTTTTAGAAGAAGCTTCATCAGGAAGAAACTCACTCTTGCTCATTCTTTCCCTCTCCTCTTCGAATCACTGAAAAGTAAGACCCAGGTGGTACCTTTCTGTTTCTTAGATGTATTTTAAAGTATTAGCGGACTCTATGAAAGGAAAGCACAGCCCAGATGCTGCAGCTGAGGCCGTTCACAGGAAGCAAGCCTTTGAAGATCAGCAGTGCAAGTCCATCTTTCTCGTTTTGGTGGACTCATCTTCACACTTTCCTTTGGCATTGAACAGTTAAAGGAAAGCTGTTTTAAATGACCAACTGTCTCATCTCCAAGAGTAATGGAGATCCTGAAATAACTGGATGAAATATTTTTTAAAAAATGTTTATAGAAATGCACTTCTCTACAGCTGGAATAATGGAAGGTTGGTGTATTATTGGTTTCCAGGATGTTTGCTTAATTCCACTCCACCAATCCTGCTGCTGGGTGGCTTGTCACTGACCAAATGCATCACTTTGTCTCCTCAGTGCTGATCATTACATCTCTGTGCTGCTAGGCCACATCAAGCAGCAGGGCTTCCTTCCAGTACAACACCAACTCCAGAAAGAAGAATCACATAGACCCTACCCTTCCTCAGAACAATGGTCTGTTGTCTCCCTTGGAGTCCAAGAAGGGACCACACTTCACTCATTTCTTAAATGAAGATAAGTCAACCTCTCTAGTTATATTCCCACCCCTCCAAAAAAAATGCTTAATGCTATCACTCAAATTGTAAAGGGGTCAATAGCTTTCTAACCAGGCCCAGGCAAGGCTACATGTCTGTATTTCTTCCTGTGCCTCAGGTCTTCACAGGTACTCAGAGTCTGGTCGATAACGGCTCACACCAGAGAAGACTCTATGCCCCACAGGGACAAAATGATAGGTGCCCCAACCCACCTGAGTTAATAACTTTTCTCCCTGGTGTGCCACTTATAGAAATAAACTAAGAGAGGAAGAGTTTGTTTTGACTCATAGTTTGGAATATTTTGTCCATAATAACAAACAAATGGAACAGACTCTGTCCATGACTTGTAGAGCTTGAGGCTGGTCATCTCCTAACGATCCTACAACTTTCCCAAACAGTTCCACCAAGTGGGTGGCAAGCATTTAAGCACATGAGCCTGTGGGGGACATTTTACATTCAAGCATGATCCAAGTTTCCCCAGGTTCTAATCATCAGCCATTCTCCAAGAAGAGAAGCATAGGAGTGTAGCTGCAACTGTTTGTTCATGTGAACCCTACAGTGAACTGCTACAGTCACAAAGCGCACCATGAAGCAAACATTTGCATGCTCAGTGGCTTAAAAAATGGATGTTGGTCTAGCTCATATGTCCCTGGGTTGGCTAAATGGTTCTTTGGTTTAGCTGGACATTGGATAGCCATCAGTGGGTCCTAAACATCTGGAGTGACTGGTCCTCTTACAAGCAGCTGGAAGATGCTACCCTTCTTCATAGGACAAGACGTTTAACCTGTGGCCCCAGAATTGCTCCCAGCACCTTTTGCACCTGAGTCTTAAATCTGAAGGAGGGACAAAGAACAAAAACATTTGGGGATTGAACTAAGATCATCTGTCTCGGCAGCAAGGGTCTTTAATCACAGTCTTTTCTTTTCTGGAAGTGACTTTTGTCATTATGACTTCCAACTTGAGAAACACTTCCTGGCCACTTGTCAGATGAGCAAGGTACTATAGAACCATGTTTCTGATCATTGCAGCTGATTAAATGTGTGAGTCACTGGAATTTAATCTGCTGTGGTTGTAAACTCTGACATGCACATGTGAAATTCTCCCCTGGGTGGATGAAATGTGGAGACACTGAGAAAGTTGAAAGTGCACATTCTGCTTTCTGTACTATGACCCAGCTCTGTGTGTCTTGGTATAAAGAGCTCATTAGAAGAGACAGATTTCTGATCATTCTTTCCCATGGGCTACCAGAATGCACAGCACAGTGACATGCATGGGGTTTGCACTGGCCTTGCATAGCACTACAGGAGAACTTTAAAGGATCTGCTGGCCACAGAGTTGGAGCCACAGTAGCAGGCTCCACAGACTACAGTAGTTTGTGGGTATTCTTCCTGCTAGCCATGGCCTATAGACACCCAGGACAGAGGCATCCAGTGGTCTATGTACTCCATAGCAGTAGCAGCAACAGCAGCAGCAGATGTGAAATTGCTGGAAATACTTGTTCTCAAGCAGACCCATATGCTGGTTCGCTAAAATCTTGATAGGCTGGCTTATACAGCTGATGTCTGAGGCCTAGACCCCAGTGTCAGGCCTTCTCTGAGGGTTTCAGAGGGACAAAATGTGTCTGGATCCTGTTTCTCTTCAGGAGGACACAGGGATGTACGTCTTTGCCCTATAGGTTTCCTACAGTCTTGAGATTTTTTTCCAGGAGAATTTCTTTCTCTCAAAACTTTCCAAAACCGCATTATAGAAAGTTGTTCAGCCTAGCTCACTCACATCAGAAAGCAACTGGTAGAAACCACCAGGAAAAAGGGGCTACTGATCAGCTAGCTCCATTCTAAAAGTGCCAGGGCTAGGACAAAGGCAGTGCAAGCCCCGTGAAGAATGTCCCTGGACTATGACCCAGGTCTCAGTGACCTTGTGAGAAAACAAACAAGCTTAACATTTACACAGGCCAATGATGCTTTTCTCACCCCCAAGATGTAGAGAGTTCCCCGAAGAGGAGGTGTTTGACCAGTTGCAGGAAGACAAATCTGCTTCAAGCAACTGTGATTCCTTTCTCTAGATCTAGAGTAGAGTATCTGAAGACGACTGGGCTTCAGGGCACCCTGGGGGCTCTCCAGGACTCTGCAGAGGGCACCAGAGTCTCCTGGACCCATGGAGGTGGTGCTGAGATCATCATAGTTTGCTTTGCTGGGGTTGAAATAGAAACAAAACACCAAGGAGCTCACCAGGGCTTCGTGGCTTGTAGGGATGGATCTTAAAGAAGTCAAATTTTGGGTGCCTGCACCTAAAATGTCAAGGCTCTTAGGCATCCCCACTGTGTATACCTGGGTGTCACTGGGGTATGCTTCCAGCCTGCGATCACTGTGAGACACCCTTAGCACTTTCCCTCCTGGTATCCCAATTTCAAAATGCAGTTAGCAAAGCCCCTTGTCTGGGGTGGTTTTTGCAAAGGAGAATTCTATTTGATATCATTATAAGCTGCACAGTCACCTTTTCAAAAAAAATTTACTATTTGTGCGGATGTATACATATGTATGCAAGTGTGTGTATGTACATGTGGAAGCTGGAGTCCAACCTTGGAGGTCATTCACCATTGTCCTGAGACAGTCTCTCACTGGCCTGGAGCTGACCATCAAGCTTCAGGAATCCTCTTATCTCTTTTTCTGAGCCGAGCCAAGCTGCTGTCTCGAGCGTTCATTGAGACCCCTCAATGTGGTCAGCAGGACCATTACACAAAGTGCCAGCAGTCTCCCACATGGAGAGGGGACACTTCTGCTATGTCAGTGTCACAGCCTAGTCTTAAAAAAAAAAGCCCTAATAATATGAAGGGCACTACAGTTAGGAGGGACACTTGATCCACACTCGCCACCGTAGCCTTCTTCAGAGTGCCCTTCGCTAGGAAGTCTGAGATTCCCACCCTTACCCTGATCCCAGGTCTTAGGTGAGCAATGCTCAGGTTGCTTTGATCAACTGTGGCTCAATAAACTGTGTGACTACGACTCCCTGGACAGAACACTCCGACGCCAGCCTCCCTTGCCAGGCTCAGGAAGTGCACACTGGCACAGAGTCCTTGGCCCAAAACTATCTAGGTCACCATGCCCTCTATGTGCCCTTGGCCTTTCACCTGTCTTCTCTCAGAAGGCACACTTAGACTTCAAGAGTGAGCACATGTGTCTCCTACATGCCACTTCCCCCAGGCTATCTGCAGCCTCTGCACTAATGTTACCCCCTGGGAAGTTCATCGAAGGCATGCTTCCATGCCAGCCCCACCTATTGTACAATCTGCAGAAGGCATGTCCTTAGACTAGCCTGGCTCAAAGGTAGAATCAGTACCTGGATCCTGGGTGTGCACCGTTCATGTCTCAGCCTATGATGTGTGCTGAGCTCTCATCTCTTCTGAGAAAGAAAGGGGCAGTAGGTCACTGGGGTATGCTTCCAGCCTGCGATCACTGTGAGACACCCTTAGCACTTTCCCTCCTGGTATCCCAATTTCAAAATGCAGTTAGCAAAGCCCCTTGTCTGGGGTGGTTTTTGCAAAGGAGAATTCTATTTGATATCATTATAAGCTGCACAGTCACCTTTTCAAAAAAAATTTACTATTTGTGCGGATGTATACATATGTATGCAAGTGTGTGTATGTACATGTGGAAGCTGGAGCCCAACCTTGGAGGTCATTCACCATTGTTCTGAGACAGTCTCTCACTGGCCTGGAGCTGACCATCGAGCTTCAGGAATCCTCTTATCTCTTTTTTTGGGGCAGGAGTTACATGTATGCATCATCCTGCCTGGCATTTTTTCATGTGAGTTCTGGGGATTGAACTTGGGTACTCATGTTTGCAAGCCCTTTACCCTGTGAGCTGTCTCCCCAGGCTTCAAGTCATTTCAAAGGGGAACATTTGGGCTTAGTCTTCTTTATTACCAAGGATCAGTCGCCCCCTGCTGCTGTTTGGCATGTTTTTTTTTTAGCCACACACACTCCCAGCTATTGCTTTGTCCTGAGGGTTCCTTCCCAGAGTGCTCTGCTTGTCCTCCAGCTGGGGCAAAGACGAAATCAGGACTCATTGAGATTCCACACCACTAATGCAAACAGCTCTCAGTGGCAGAAGATTCCATCCCTGGAACATCTCCTCTGCTCTGCAGGCTATGCTGGGCCCTTCATGCGGCCATCATAAGCACTTCTTTCTCTGTGTGAGAGCTTTTATTGTCCATAAATCATGAAAAGCCAAGCTGCAGTTGTCCTTGCTGGAAGGTGGCAATCTCTCCATGAAATCTTAGGGTCTCCATTGCGAGGAAGCACAGTTTGGGCAGGATGGGGAAGAGATGAAGGCTGTGGGGTGGATAAAAAGTCATTCTAAGGTTCCGGGACTCACAGGGGAACTAGGTGGAGGACCATCCACTATCGGGCATCCACAAACCAGGTGACAGATTCTCTGTACTTATAGAGGAGAGAGGGTAGAGAAGGCCTGCAGAGCCAAGCTTGGCTTCTGCGTGCACAGGGCACAAACTTTCCATCAGGACCCCTGAGTCACAGGGAAGAACCACAGTCATACAACACAGACCATCTCTCACCTGTGCAGAGTCCTGATAGGGGCCTTGTGCTGATTTACAACTTGGTTTCCATCAGTCTCTTGTTCTCTTCCAAGCCCTCCTTTCTCCTTCTTCTTTTCTCCCTCTCAGTCTTGGGACACTTAAGGACTAGTGACTGATAAGAGCTGAGTGGGTAGGCAGGCTTTCTGGAACATGGTATCTGTGGACAGACATTCCATAATTGGAGCTTGACACAGTTGATAGCAGGCAATTCTCCTGAAGTGGCAGGGAACAGGTAATGGGCTCCCTCAATACTCCCTTCTCTTGTTCTCAATGCCCATCCTGCAGGAAAGAAAAGCTTTTCCTGCAGAAAAATGAGCATTTTTTTTTTCTGCTGTTCCTATGACTGACTTTGGTCCCATTTCTTTGAGGCATATTTTTGAAAGAGAAATCACAAACACCAGCTTTTCCTTGGGTTTCCCTGGAGGGTGTACCTACATCAAATCAGAGCATTAGTTCCCACTTGACCCATTCCACAACCATTCACTTCCTGAGACCTGAGTAATAGGTACCAACTTACTATCATTACCAGTCCCCCACCCCAGGAAAGTTGGAAAGTGTAGAAGATAAGTTGATCAGAATTGATGAGTCTTGGAGCAACAAGGAGTACTCAGCTCCCCAGTGCTCTCCCAGTCTCTTGCATAGTAACTCCTTTGGCAGACCTTGAGATCTGTGTTTCTATTATCATCATCCTCAATTGCTGTGAAGGAACCCCAGGCACGGGGATGAAGTAATTCATGACAGATCTAGGCAGGACAGAGCCAGGATTTAGAGCCAGGCTTAGCACCTGTCCTCCACTTTACAGTTTTCAAACACTTCTAGAAAAGCATGCAAGGTTAGCATGATGGATTTGGGTGAGGATGCTGCTCAGGGTCTGGGCTGAACAGGGAAGCACATTTACTTGCCTCTCTATGGGCTTTCTGGAAGAAGGATATTGAAAAATTCTCTCAGCTCAATGTCACAGTGGTGGGTCTAATCCAGCTACAGCAGAGACCTACTTTCCTCAAAAATAATAGCCTTGCTGAATACACAGGAAGTTTATTATCAGATGAGGATAGTCTAGCCTTAGAACCACTTTCTTCCCATCGAGAGAGCTATTCTAAGGAGGAAGGTACTACTTGGGACTTGGAACCCACCCAGCTTGGGACTCCACAGATAACTGGATGCTAGCAGCAGTAGACCCATGAAGAACACAATGCAGGGATGAGAGGCCTGGGGAAGGGGGAGCAGGACTCCCCTACAAAGGAAGGTAAAGAACACTGAGGGGTGAGCAGGGTCAGCCTGTGAGTTGCTGGAACCATCTTGGCATTATCTCCTCAGGGGACTGCCTGGTACTAGGAATCTGCAGCTGGGAAATCTCTGGAGCCAAGTCCTCTGGCCTAGGAGAATCTGGGTCCAGTGGCTGTCCTTTCTTTAAAGCAGGGCTGGTTGTACAGTTCTCTGGACCCTTGTATCTCCCAGGTAGACAGCCCTACCATTACCTGTGAGGAGTGGAATGAGTGACTAGTAACCTGTTGGTCTGACCTCCACCGCAGCTCCTCACCTCAGCTTTGAAAGCATCATCAACAGGGTGCTTACTGTTGCTGTTTCCTGACTATAAAGGAAAAAAAAATAATAGACTGGAGCAGCAGAGAGTGCAGGAATTTCGGTGGTTCTGTTTTTGTTCTGCTTTTTCTTTCTTTTTATTTTTCTCAGAGACAGGGTATGCAGCCATGGATTCCCTGCGAGCTCAGCTTGAAGCTTCTAGAAGAAAAGCTGCTCTCACCTGAGGAGAGGATGCCCCTGATCTCGGCACTAGCAGAAATGACTTTATTTACCTGCTAATTGGATCTTTATGAAAAAGAACACATGCAAATTAGGAGTGGAGCCATCTAACATAAGTTCAGGATGCGGTGGAAAAAGTAAATGATTGGAGTCCCAGCTCAAAGAAAACTCCAGGGTGGCTTCCAAGGAATGGATACATTGAGGAGTGTGTCATTCAGGGTGGTGTGGAGGATAAGAAGCTCTTGTGCAAGATAGAGAGAGACAGATGGACACATTCAGATAAGAAGGAGCCTGAAAGATGGTAAAGCCAGGGAAGTCTAATGGCTGTGGGAAGGCAGAAGTTTAGGTTGTGGCTTGGAACAGAATTCTCCCCTGAGACCCAAGTTTCTACTGACACTAAACTTCACCCACTTCCCCTAGAATCATCCTTGGTCAAAGAAGAATTTCTAAAATGCTAACTGCAGACACCAGGCAGTGGGGAGCTCCAGCTCTGCTCTGAGGTCCAGCTGAGTAAACACACAGGGCTGATGTCATGCACCAAAGGTTTCTGAGCTCATTTTGAGAACAGAGGCATCTGTACTTCCTTTATGCAGAGGTAGAGACAGAGATTTACCCTGCCCAGTGCCATGTCACCTTGGAGACCCAGGGGCAAATTGTGGCAGGTGAACTCTGATCCTAGCATCCTGCTTTCCCCAGGAACATGGGCAGGGACAGGTCAGTAGAGAGACACATGGGTTTCTTTCAGAGCACTGTCCTTTTTACTTCTGAGGCAGCCCAGAGACTGTTGGAGGCATGGGATTGATGACAGGGAACAGAGGAATAGTGACTCTGGACATACATTAACAGAGTCCTCTCAGTGGATCCCAGGGTAGGTGAGTATATAGTTCAGACATGACCCAGGAATACTGTCTGACCCTCACTCTGGCCATGCTGACCCACAGCGCTGACTAGTCACAGGACTGTGGCTAAGATCACTTCTGTCAGCAAACAGCCTTCATCCACGATGGCAAGGCCTCTTCCTAAACTCTTCTGCCACCCTCAGAGGCAACTGTTCACCAGGTGACTCTCTGTCAGTATGATGGAAGGAAACCAGTGTGAATAGAGAATCTAGCAATTGGAGTTCTAGCTCCTTCATACATAGGCTGCCTGTCAATGTTCTGAGCTTCAAATTCTTTATTTGAAAACAGACTCAAGAATTGTGCAACCTGCCAAACAGCAAGGACTGGATAAAAAACATCAGCAGGATGCTGATTCTTCCCTGGCAGCTAGAATATGAACAGATGCCTGACACTCCCTGCCTTCTGTCTTTTCACACATCAGCCTACAGTATGCAGTGACCACGCCATGCCCTCTTCCAGCAGTACAGCAGGCTGAGGGTGGCTGGGACAGTGAGCACAGAAGGCTCTTCACCTTCCATGGCCCACTGCTACCCAAGATCTGACTCACAAAGCAGGTACTCACTAAAAGACACAACCCTAAGCTAACTTACACACATCCTGCACATTACCCTGTTCCTCATCACAGGACCCCAGTTAGAAATAGACTCTTAGGTTTGGCTTTCTGTTTTCTCATTTCAGACTGGAATTTGCTAAGGCATTCCAAAATACCCGATACGTATCTTCCAGACTGTTTCTGGATAGGGGCCATGACCCAGTCACTTTCTTGGGTGTCACTTCCACCCTTTTCTGTGATCGTTTCACACTCTAGCTTAAGTAAATCCTTCGGTGCACAGAGTTTTTGATATTCTTCCTTTGGACCCTTCTGCCCTGCCCTTCCTACTCCACTCCCTTGCGTGTTCATGATGCAAAGATAGAGAACACTTAAGACTTACCACCAAATGACTTGGTCCCCAGCGCCACCTGCTGTCTGGGCAGCTCTCTACTCTGACTGCCCTTTCCCAAGATGTCACTGGTCTTCCAGGGTTCCCTAGCCTCCAGTGTTCCTACATCCCTTCATGCTATTCTTGCAGATTCTTCTCTGTAGCTTCTTCTCTAGCCATCTTTCTTGGAAAAAAACAAACAAACAAACAAACAACTGGCTTATGTTTGTATTTCCCCATTCCTCTGGGACCAGCCCTGGCTATGTCTTCTGTCCAGAGCAGTCATCTCTCAGGCTTGCCTCAAGGCTTATGCCTCCTTCAAACCATCTGAGTTTCTCCCAAAGTGTCTTTCACCCAATTTACCATATTTTAAATTTTACTTTCCATTTATTAAGTATTTCTCAGCATTAGAATGCAAGTTATAAACTCTAGGGGGACAGGGATTTCCTTTCTGTTGTTATTGCTTTGTCTGTTTGGTTTTGGGTTTTTGGT